>NC_069499.1:1269045794-1269070500 GCF_027579735.1 Bombina bombina
TATGTTGCACTTTTAAAGAAGAGTGATCATGTTTGCGCGACTTGTGGGAGTCAGTTATTTTCAGTTCCATTGAAGTCTGAGGGGAATGCGATTTAGTGTTCGCAACTTCTCAAAGACTATTTACTGCAACGTTTACCGCAACGTTACGAACATGAGACCGCAAACTTTTTACTTTCAACTCAATACTTCTAGTGTTTTTAACACTCAAGCACAAACTAAAGCTCCACTCGTAATATAGCCCATTTTCTTTAAATGTAAGCAAAAGCATATTTGTAACAATATAGATAGTTGTAACTTCTGCACAATTATACAAACATTTAACATGTGAATCTATTGGGAAAGGATAATTGTATGTGTGAAACTGGAAACACAATAGGCAAAAGCAGCACAAACTTTCTTCCTAACAAGTCAGAAACTGAAACAAGCAAAATGTAAAAAAAAAAAAAACACTGAAAATCTGCATTGAGGAACAAGTAGCAAACTGAATGTTCATTGTTTGTTCATTGTGAAAGCTACTGGTTTAGTGGAATGAAGTAATCTTACATAGAGTCTTGTTCAATATAGCATAAACCTGATGGATAGCTATTTTACCTACTATGCAGCAAATAGCTCTCTTTCATAATTCCTTACCAGATGAAATATAACATTTAAAGCTCTAGACAAAATATTTGCTTCATTGTGTCACAGGTCAAAGAAAATACCCTGATGTCGTCTTCTAGTTTAGGAAGTATTAAGAATTGCATTGCATGGTCTAAACTTTGAGTCAGAAAAGACTCTTGTAGTCTCCAATCTACAAGGATAACATAATTTATGCTTACCTGATAAATTCCTTTCTTCTGTTGTGTGATCAGTCCACGGGTCATCATTACTTCTGGGATATAACTCCTCCCCAACAGGAAATGCAAGAGGATTCACCCAGCAGAGCTGCATATAGCTCCTCCCCTCTACGTCAGTCCCAGTCATTCGACCAAGAATCAACGAGAAAGGAGTAACCAAGGGTGAAGTGGTGACTGGAGTATAATTTAAAAGATATTTACCTGCCTTAAAACAGGGCGGGCCGTGGACTGATCACACAACAGAAGAAAGGAATTTATCAGGTAAGCATAAATTATGTTTTCTTCTGTTATGTGTGATCAGTCCACGGGTCATCATTACTTCTGGGATACCAATACCAAAGCAAAAGTACACGGATGACGGGAGGGATAGGCAGGCTCATTATACAGAAGGAACCACTGCCTGAAGAACCTTTCTCCCAAAAATAGCCTCCGAAGAAGCAAAAGTGTCAAATTTGTAAAATTTGGAAAAAGTATGAAGCGAAGACCAAGTTGCAGCCTTGCAAATCTGTTCAACAGAGGCCTCATTCTTAAAGGCCCAAGTGGAAGCCACAGCTCTAGTGGAGTGAGCTGTAATTCTTTCAGGAGGCTGCTGTCCAGCAGTCTCATAGGCTAAACGTATTATGCTACGAAGCCAAAAAGAGAGAGAGGTAGCAGAAGCTTTTTGACCTCTCCTCTGTCCAGAGTAAACGACAAACAAGGAAGAAGTTTGGCGAAAATCTTTAGTTGCCTGCAAGTAGAACTTGAGGGCACGAACTACATCCAGATTGTGTAAAAGACGTTCCTTCTTTGAAGAAGGATTTGGACACAAGGATGGGACAACAATCTCTTGATTGATGTTCCTGTTAGTGACTACCTTAGGTAAGAACCCAGGTTTAGTACGCAGAACTACCTTGTCTGAGTGAAAAATCAGATAAGGGGAATCACAATGTAAGGCTGATAACTCAGAGACTCTTCGAGCCGAGGAAATAGCCATTAAAAACAGAACTTTCCAAGATAACATTTTTATATCAATGGAATGAAGGGGTTCAAACGGAACACCCTGTAAAACGTTAAGAACTAAGTTTAAACTCCATGGTGGAGCAACAGCTTTAAACACAGGCTTGATCCTAGCTAAAGCCTGACAAAAGGACTGGACGTCTGGATTTTCTGACAGACGTCTGTGTAACAAGATGGACAGAGCTGAAATCTGTCCCTTTAATGAACTAGCTGATAAACCCTTTTCTAAACCTTCTTGTAGAAAAGACAATATCCTAGCGATCCTAACCTTACTCCAGGAGTAACCTTTGGATTCGCACCAGTATAGGTATTTCCGCCATATTTTATGGTAAATCCTTCTGGTAACAGGCTTCCTAGCCTGAATCAAGGTATCAATAACCGACTCAGAAAAACCACGTTTTGATAAAATCAAGCGTTCAATTTCCAAGCAGTCAGCTTCAGAGAAGTTAGATTTTGATGTTTGAATGGACCCTGTATCAGAAGGTCCTGTCTTAGAGGTAGAGACCAAGGCGGACAGGATGACATGTCCACTAGATCTGCATACCAAGTCCTGCGTGGCCAAGCAGGTGCTATTAGAATTACTGATGCTCTCTCCTGTTTGATTTTGGCAATCAATCGAGGAAGCAGCGGGAAGGGTGGAAACACATAAGCCATCCTGAAGTTCCAAGGTGCTGTCAAAGCATCTATCAGAACTGCTCCTGGATCCCTGGATCTGGACCCGTAGCGAGGAAGTTTGGCGTTCTGGCGAGACGCCATGAGATCTATCTCTGGTTTGCCCCAACGTCGAAGTATTTGGGCAAAGACCTCCGGATGAAGTTCCCACTCCCCCGGATGAAAAGTCTGGCGACTCAAGAAATCCGCCTCCCAGTTCTCCACTCCCGGGATGTGGATTGCTGACAGGTGGCAAGAGTGAGACTCTGCCCAGCGAATTATCTTTGATACTTCCATCATTGCTAGGGAGCTTCTTGTCCCTCCCTGATGGTTGATGTAAGCTACAGTCGTGATGTTGTCCGACTGAAACCTGATGAACCCCCGAGTTGTTAACTGGGGCCAAGCCAGAAGGGCATTGAGAACTGCTCTCAATTCCAGAATGTTTATTGGTAGGAGACTCTCCTCCTGATTCCATAGTCCCTGAGCCTTCAGAGAATTCCAGACAGCGCCCCAACCTAGTAGGCTGGCGTCTGTTGTTACAATTGTCCAGTCTGGCCTGCTGAATGGCATCCCCCTGGACAGGTGTGGCCGATAAAGCCACCATAGAAGAGAATTTCTGGTCTCTTGATTCAGATTCAGAGTAGGGGACAAATCTGAGTAATCCCCATTCCACTGACTTAGCATGCATAATTGCAGCGGTCTGAGGTGTAGGCGTGCAAAAGGTACTATGTCCATTGCCGCTACCATTAAGCCGATCACCTCCATGCATTGAGCTACTGACGGGTGTTGAATGGAATGAAGGACGCGGCATGCATTTTGAAGTTTTGTTAACCTGTCTTCTGTCAGGTAAATCTTCATTTCTACAGAATCTATAAGAGTCCCCAAGAATGGAACTCTTGTGAGAGGAAAGAGAGAACTCTTCTTTTCGTTCACTTTCCATCCATGCGACCTTAGAAATGCCAGAACTAACTCTGTATGAGACTTGGCAGTTTGAAAGCTTGAAGCTTGTATTAGAATGTCGTCTAGGTACGGAGCTACCGAAATCCCTCGCGGTCTTAGTACCGCTAGAAGGGCACCCAGAACCTTTGTGAAGATTCTTGGAGCCGTAGCTAATCCGAATGGAAGAGCTACAAACTGGTAGTGCCTGTCTAAGAAGGCAAACCTTAGATACCGGTGATGATCTTTGTGGATCGGTATGTGAAGGTAAGCATCCTTTAAATCCACTGTGGTCATGTACTGACCCTCTTGGATCATGGGTAAGATTGTCCGAATAGTTTCCATTTTGAACGATGGAACTCTTAGGAATTTGTTTAGAGTCTTTAAATCTAAGATTGGCCTGAAAGTTCCCTCTTTTTTGGGAACCACAAACAGGTTTGAGTAGAACCCTTGTCCTTGTTCCGACCACGGAACCGGATGGATCACTCCCATTGTTAACAGATCTTGTACGCAGCGTAGAAACGCTTCTTTCTTTATCTGGTTTGTTGACAACCTTGACAGATGAAATCTCCCTCTTGGGGGAGATAATTTGAAGTCTAGAAGGTATCCCTGAGATATGATCTCTAGTGCCCAGGGATCCTGAACATCTCTTGCCCAGGCCTGGGCGAAGAGAGAGAGTCTGCCCCCTACTAGATCCGGTCCCGGATCGGGGGCTCTCGGTTCATGCTGTGTTTGGGGCAGCAGCAGGTTTCCTGGCCTGCTTGCTTTTGTTCCAGGACTGGTTAGGCTTCCAGCCTTGCCTGTAACGAGCAACAGCTCCTTCCTGTTTTGGTGCAGTGGAGGTTGATGCTGCTCCTGTCTTGAAATTCCGAAAGGGACGAAAATTAGACTGTCTAGCCTTAGCTTTGGCCTTGTCTTGAGGTAGGGCGTGGCCCTTACCTCCCGTAATGTCAGCGATAATTTCTTTCAAACCGGGCCCGAATAAGGACTGCCCCTTGAAAGGTATATTAAGTAATTTGGACTTAGAAGTAACATCAGCTGACCAGGATTTTAGCCACAGTGCCCTGCGTGCCTGTATGGCGAATCCTGAGTTCTTAGCCGTAAGTTTGGTTAAATGTACTACGGCCTCCGAAATGAAAGAATTAGCTAGTTTAAGGACTCTAAGCCTGTCCGTAATGTCGTCTAGCGTAGAGGAACTAAGGTTCTCTTCAAGCGACTCAATCCAAAATGCTGCCGCAGCCGTAATCGGCGCGATACATGCAAGGGGTTGTAATATAAAACCTTGTTGAACAAACATTTTCTTAAGGTAACCCTCTAATTTTTTATCCATTGGATCTGAGAAAGCACAGCTATCCTCCACCGGGATAGTGGTACGCTTAGCTAAAGTAGAAACTGCTCCCTCCACCTTGGGGACCGTTTGCCATAAGTCCCGAGTGGTGGCGTCTATTGGAAACATCTTTCTAAATATTGGAGGGGGTGAGAACGGCACACCGGGTCTATCCCACTCCTTAGTAACAATTTCAGTTAGTCTCTTAGGTATAGGAAAAACGTCAGTACTCGCCGGTACCGCAAAGTATTTATCCAACCTACACAGTTTCTCTGGTATTGCAACGGTGTTACAATCGTTGAGAGCTGCTAAGACCTCCCCTAGTAGTACACGGAGGTTCTCCAATTTAAATTTAAAATTTGAAATATCTGAGTCCAATCTGTTTGGATCAGAACCGTCACCCACAGAATGAAGCTCTCCGTCCTCATGCTCTGCGAGCTGTGACGCAGTATCAGACATGGCCCTAGCATTGTCAGCGCACTCTGTTCTCACCCCAGAGTGATCACGCTTGCCTCTTAGTTCTGGTAATTTAGACAAAACTTCAGTCATAACAGTAGCCATATCTTGTAATGTTATCTGTAATGGCCGCCCAGATGTACTAGGCGCCAAAATATCACGCACCTCCCGGGCGGGAGATGCAGGTACTGTCGCGTGAGGCGAGTTAGTCGGCATAACTCTCCCCTCGCTGTTTGGTGAAATTTGTTCACATTGTACAGATTGACTTTTATTTAAAGTAGCATCAATACAGTTAGTACATAAATTTCTATTGGGCTCCACCTTGGCATTGGAACAAATGACACAGATATCTTCCTCTGAGTCAGACATGTTTAACACACTAGCAAAAAAACTTACAACTTGGTTATAATCTTTTTTAGCAAAAAAACGCACTGTGCCTCAAAGAGGTACTAACGATTAAATGACAGTTGAAATAATGAACTGAAAAAACAGTTATAGCATCAAACTTTAAAACAACACAACTTTTAGCAAAGGTTTGTTCCCATTAGTAAAAAACAACACTAATTAAATTTGTACATAAGAAAACAAAACAACGTTTTTTATTCACAGTCACTATAAGAATTCTCACAGCTCTGCTGAGAGAATTTACCTCCCTTCAAAGAAGTTTGAAGACCCCTGAGATCTGTCAGAGATGAACCGGATCATGCAGGAAATATAAAAGTAGCTGACTGGAATTTTTTGATGCGTAGCAAAGAGCGCCAAAAACGGCCCCTCCCTCTCCCACACAGCAGTGAAGAGAAACGAAACTGTCACAATTAAAGCAAAAAACTGCCAAGTGGAAAATAATGCCCAAATATTTATTCACACAGTACCTCAGCAATGTAAACGATTCTACATTCCAGCAAAAACGTTTAACATGAGAATAGTTATTAAAAGGATTAGTGACCTTTAACACAGTAGTTCCGGTGAAATACCATCCCCAGAATACTGAAGTGTATACATACATGTCATTTTAACGGTATGGCAGGCTTTTCTCATCAATTCCATTCAGAAAATAAAAACTGCCACATACCTCAATGCAGATTCATCTGCCCGCTGTCCCCTGATCTGAAGCCTTTACCTCCCTCAGATGGTCGAGAACAGCAATATGATCTTAACGACTCCGGTTAAAATCATAGTAAAAAATCTCTGTCAGATTCTTCCTCAAACTCTGCCAGAGAAGTAATAACACGCTCCGGTGCTATTTTAAAATAACAAACTTTTGATTGAAGTCATAAAAACTAAGTATAATCACCATAGTCCTCTCACACATCCTATCTAGTCGTTGGGTGCAAGAGAATGACTGGGACTGACGTAGAGGGGAGGAGCTATATGCAGCTCTGCTGGGTGAATCCTCTTGCATTTCCTGTTGGGGAGGAGTTATATCCCAGAAGTAATGATGACCCGTGGACTGATCACACATAACAGAAGAAATATAGATTATATATACACATAATCCCTTCAGGAAATAGTTTAGCTATACTGGGCAGAGACCTTACCAGCCAATCTCACTGCTATACATTGATTTTAAGTTGCTCACCAAGATAAGGGAGGCAATAGAAGACAAATAAAATGTGCCATAAAGGTCACAGTAAAATTCATTTGATTCCTAAAATAAACAAACATATATATTTTACATATAATTTCGGATACGCTATAGGTGGGTGTTACAACAGCCATGATTATCACAAACTGTTTCGTTTCTCTAATGTCCTTTTTGTCATCACTTATTAACCTATTATTTAAAACATCAGTCAATCGTACTTATATATATATATTGCTATTGTAGACTATGATCAGGAAGTCTAAAGCTTTATGGTTGACATTACCATTAAATACTTCCAATACTGAACACTTGACCCCACTAGTTTCCAGATCATTAAGGTGTTCCATATAGTTTGGGGGCTTTCCATAAATTGGGATACATCAGAGGCAATGTAAATAGAATTGATTTACTTTGTCTGCTTAGTTTACCCACTTAAAGGGACATTGAACCCCAAAAAAATGATTTTGTGATTCAGATAGAGAATACAATTTTTAAAAAGTTTCCAAATTAATTCTATTATCAAATTTAAATAATTCTCATGTTATTCTTTGTTGAAGAGATACCTAGGTAGGTAGCGTGCACTACATGATAGGAAATAGTGCTGCCATCTGGTGCTCCTGCTAATGTATAAAATTGTTGCAAAACTGCTGTCATATAGTGCTGCAGACACGTGCACACTCTTGAGCTTACATATCTGCTTTTCAAATAAGGATAACAAGAACATTTGATAATATAAGTAAATTAGAAAGTTGTTTAAAATTTTACGTTCTATCTAAATCATGAAAGAAAAAATTTGGGTTTTATGTCCCTTTAATATACAATTCTTGGCT
This sequence comes from Bombina bombina, assembly GCF_027579735.1. Classification (NCBI taxonomy): domain Eukaryota; kingdom Metazoa; phylum Chordata; class Amphibia; order Anura; family Bombinatoridae; genus Bombina; species Bombina bombina. Next base: position 1,269,053,412 of record NC_069499.1, read on the forward strand.
ATAGCCTAAAATGCATGACCTGTACCAAAATGAATTTAACAATTTAATATTTTTAAATATTTATAGATGTTACATATTAAAAAAAAATTGCTCTATTTGTTTGCTGAATAATTAAAGGGACAGTCTAGTTCAAAACAAACTTTCATTATTCAGATAGGGCATGTAATTTTAAACAATGTTCCATTTTACTTATATCACTAATTTTGCTTTGTTCTCTTGGTATTCTAAGTTGAAAACTAAATCTAGGAGGTTTATATTCTAATTTCTAAGCCCTTGAAGGCCGCCTCTTAGCTCAGGGCATTTTGACAGTTTTTCACCACTAGAGGGTATTAGTTCATGTGTTTCGTATAGATAACACTGTGCTCACACACGTGGAGTTCCAAGGAGCCTGCACTGATTGGCTAAAATGCAAGTCTGACAAAAGAACTAAAATAAGGAGGCAGTTTGCAGAGGCTTAGATACAATATAATCAGAGGTAAAAAGTGTTGGTTATGCAAAACTAGGGAATGGGTAATAAAGGGGCTATCAATCTTTTAAAACAATATTCTGGTGGACTGTCCCTTTAATGACAATATGACCCTGTTCTCTTTGTTCAATGCAGAAAAACTGTGGTTGAAATGTATTAGAGATATAGGAGGATATCTAACAAATAAATTCTATTTTTAAGACTTAGGGCCCGATGATCTAAACTTCCCCAAATCAGACTAGGTTTTCTTGCCGACCCTCACAGGGGATGCCCAGGGGGAATTATCGTAAAAAGGGGGCAATCCCTGTGAGTGGCAAGATGTCTCCTACTGAAAGTAATGCAGCTCGCTGGAAAGGGTCATTTTGTTCCAAGGAGCAAAGTTAGCAGTAAGCAGGGAGCGCACTTTAAAAATGTAATCTTGCAGCCAATTTAAATCACATTGTGCTGCTTTCTGCAAATAGCATCTTACAACCACCTATATTTTCGTATGCATGTCTTTTTCTATTTTAAGTATTTTCCTTTGGAGTGTTTTGAGAAAAGCTTGTCACCTTTTAAAATTGTTCAAAAGCTTGATACGGAACAGCACTGCAAATCAAAACAGCTAACAGTACTGTCTCACTCTCTCTCATTCACTCTCTTTCTCCAATAAGCAGAACATGCATCATCTATATAAGAACATCAGAGTAGACATTTAAAGGGACAGTACACTGTAAAATTGTTTTTCCATAAATGTATTTTAAATGACTTGTTATACCAACTGCAGAGTATAAAATATTTGAGAAATTGCATTTTCGGGTTTATTTGTGTATCTGAAGTAGCTGGTTTTGTGCTTTGAAACCACAGCCTATTACAATGGGTTGAGCTTCAGGTAATATCAGATCTCATTATGTTATCACTTTTATGTACACAGACTTGCTTCCTTATCTTATATTTGTCTGGAACACCAAAGCTCAATACATAGAGAGAACAATGGAAAATTATCATTTTATTACTTAACTATCATGCCCCCCACTGAGGGTGTAATCTGTTCTGCTGGCTGTGTTTACTTAGGCTATTCAATAGCGTATACGCCAGTATCAAAACTTTCAGTATAGGTTGGGAAACCACAAGCTAAATTGGCTATTTCAAATGCTGAAATATGAGTAAAGGAGCTACTTGTAACCAATTTAATACACTCTAGCAGGTAAAAAGGATCATTGGGAATAATTTAAAGGGGCAGATGTATGGGATATGGACAAGCGCCTACTCTGTTCCCTATAGGCTTGAGGGGGGTGATACCTAGTAACCACCAATAGAAATCAGCTAAAATGTACAGGGACCCCCAAGCGCCTACCAACAGGAGGCAAAGGGATAAAAATGGGTGTGGCAGTATGTACAATAAAACCTAATTTATTGCGTATACATATAAAAGCTTAATACATACATTTTATACAATACAGGGATCCATGGAAAATTACAATAAAAATAAAAGTACAATAAAAACCAACGGAAGGTGTAATAAAACAGATGTTTAGAATAAAAACAATGGTAAGTGCAATGGTAATGTTGTCCTCCTAAGTGTGAAGTCCAGTGGAATACGGTGATATACAACAATGTGGACAAATGGTGTAAAAATATAAAAATATGAAAAATACAAAATATATAAAAATGCAAAATATCAAAAATAAAATGTCAATCAATCCTACACACGGTGTGAAAAAATGGTGAAAAAATGTAGATTCAAAAAATAAGTAAATAAGTCAAACTATAGTCACCCAGATCCTGTGGGATCAAATAGTGGTTGTAAGTATCCAAAAGTGTTGTGGTGTGGTGAAGATGTAGGAAATGCTGGGCCCACCGAAAGTGAACCAAATTATCAGACAGAGAAATGATGTCCACCTCATTTCTCTGTCTGATAATTTGGTTCACTTTTGGTGGGCCCAGCATTTCCTCCATCTTCACATCTTCACCACACCACAACACTTTTGGATACTTACAACCACTATTTGATCCCACAGGATCTGGGTGACTATAGTTTGATTTATTCACTTATTTTTTGAATCTACATTTTTTCACACCGTGTGTAGGATTGATTGACATTTTATTTTTGATATTTTGCATTTTTATATATTTTGTATTTTTCATATTTTTACACAGAACTTATTCTGCTGAGCTGAGGAAATTGTGAGGTAAAATATCTTCCTTTTTTACTTAGAGATGCTCAGGTGATATTTTCCTGTCAGCTTTTTACAGTTATACTGCATCAGTTTCAAGTGATTTAGCATATGAGTATTATGTCCCTTTAACTATAGAAAAACTCCTGCAAAGGGTTTAATGAGGTTACTGGACCGCCTTGTTTTGCCCAAGCTGCCAGCGACGTTTCAGGTTATAACTAACCTATACATGATAAAGGGTTAGTTGTAACCCAAATTGTTGCCGACTGTTGTGGGTATTTCAGCTCAATAAAGAGTAAGTTGTCGCTGAATATACAGAAGTGCTACATTCTTCTTTTGTATTGGATGTCAAGAGGCGTGAGCAGAGACCCTGTTTTGTGAGCACTCTGGTAAAATTGGGATTAATCTGGGTGCTGCACTTTTTATCCAAGCTGTGTCAGATAATAGAGTAAAAAAAAAAAAAAAAAAAAAAAAAACAACTGAAACCCAAAAGTATCTAGGGCTAAGCTAACAGGTTCCAAAAGTGGATAAACCGAAACACAGAAAGGAGAGAGAGGATTCAGACCACTCAGTGAGTGAGGAAACCCATCTTTGATTATATGAGAAGCAAATCCTGAGCAAGCTGCATTAACTGCAGAAACAAAGGCTGTATATAGACAGGTTAGGTACCTACATAAACCTCTAAATCAGAAAGCCTCTGCTTAAAATTTGTTCAGAGAGCATCTATTTTAAGATACTATATTTCATCATACAATGGTTGCCAAAATCTCATGTTTTAAACTCTTAATCCCCATGCTAAAAACTTATGACTATCAGAACCATTACTTATTTATGTAAATCTCTCTGAATCAAAACCCTTCCCATTTACAAGTTTATTTTATATAGTATAGATTTTTGTTTATGCTCTATGGTTTTTAACAATTTGATTTTCACAACTATTTCATTGACCCTCAAAACATTTTAAAACACTTAAAAAAACGCTGCAAGGAACAGTTCTATACAGCGAAACCCTCTCTGTTTGCATCTATACATATAAACAGCAGAAAGATTGGAAAGCCATTCTGGGGAGAGAGAAAAATTTAAAAAAATAATTTTATATTTTAAAACCATAATATTGTCTTTTAAGAACACATATTAGTTTGACGTAAAATAAAATGCACATTGTGCGTCACCTGTAGATATATTTGCGATTGATAAATTATTATTAAATAATATAAAAGACTTATGCACCAATGTTCCTGTTAGAATTTACAAGTAAGGGTCAGTGAGAGATGCGTCCTAATACAGTAATTGATCTTGTAAGGCAGCATAGTTACATTATCCTTTATGCCCCACACGGATTCTGCTTTCATACTGCAAAACAAGAGCTTAAAGAACATAAGCAAGTTAAAATCACCCTATTACTCAAGCAACATACACACCCCTACAGCACCCATGGGGTCTTTTGTCTCCCAAGTTACAGCATGCTGCAAGCAGCCTGCTGGCAACATTAATTGCTAGTTAGCAACCCTTGTATCATGTAGTTTACCACCTGATGGCTGTTGTGTAGGCCGTGTGTACACAGGGCCAGCCCACTAGGGAAATTATAGATTGCAACTTGTGAGACAGAGAAGGGCTCAGTGTTATATAACTATTGGAAAGCAAGAAAAAAAACAACAACTCTGATTTAAGCTTATTTTCTTTTGCAAGTGCTGCTTTGGTGTGAACTGTTTTGTTCTGAAACACATAGAAAGCTTTTTAAAACTTTAGGTTTTGTGCAACATTTATAAAAGCAACCCCCCTTTTTTTTCTTAAGAGTATGAACAATTTATGCAAGAAAAGACTAGCCATTGTTGCATTAACCTACATTTTTCAAAGCCTGAAAATAAACATTACACAAAAAAGCTAATTACAGAAATGCAATCAATGTATTTAATAATAAAGATATGCGTTTTATATATCTATACTATAATTGCGTTTGTAATATCCGGCGCAGTTGCGCACGCCTCCTCAATGGAATGTTGGCAGCGCGAGGACAAAATAATTAATCTGGATGCCGCGAAGCTGCATCAGATTTTTTCACCACCCTGCCATTTTTGGAATCCCAGTGGATGCAGCAAAGGCAAACGGAGCATTACAAAAGCAACAAGTAACCGCCTGCATCAAGTATTAAAAACAAAACCAAAAAAAAAAAAAAACACTGCCCGCACGAAACATAACAAAAAAAAAACAAAAACCTCCTACACAAAGTATTAACACATACACCGCAAACCTCCACATCACTAAATAATAAAGTAATTAACCCCTTAATCACTTAACCGTCAACCACCCACATCGGAATACACCTAATTACCCTACTAACCCCTAAACCTAAAAACCAAGGTGCAGAGGTGTCTGAAGTTTACAATAACCCGCAACCTGTCTAAAAGAACAGGGTGGGCCGTGGACTCATTTTGTCAAAAAAGAAATACATTTATCAGGTAAGCATAAATGTTCTTTTCTTTTTTAAGACACAATGAGTCCACGGATCATCATAATTACTAATGGGATTCAATACCCAAGCTAGAGTACACAGATAAGGGAGGGACAAGACAGGTAACCTAAACGGAAGGCACCACTGCTTGAAGAACCTTTCTCCCAAAAATGGCCTCAGCCGAAATAAAAGTATCAAATTTAAAGAACTTTGAAAAAGGTGTGAAGAGAGAACCAAGTTGCAGCCTTGCAAATCTGTTCCACAGAAGCTTCCTTCGTGAATTCCCATGAGAAAGCAACAGCCCTCATGGAATGAGCCGCAACTCTCTAGGGAGGCTGCGGTCCAGCAGTCTCATATGTAATGGTACTGATTTTATCGACCTTGGACCCAGCAGGGACCTTTGGACAGGCTTTTGTTGTAAGTGCATTTTACCAACTGAGCTACCTCACTGGATATACTCTTCAGTCAAAAAGAAAGAGAAGTAGCCGTAGTTTTCTGTCCCTTACATTTTCCTGAGAAAACCACAAAGAAAAGACTGACGAAAATCCTTAGACGCCTGCAGGAGACAACTTTAAGGCACGGACCACATCCAGATTGTACAGATTCGTTCCCTCTGAGAAGAAGGATTAGGACACAAGGAAGGAACAACAATCTCCTGTAGGAAGAAATCCTAATGCAGTACAGAAAACTACCTTATCTGAATGGAAAATAAGGTAAGGAGACTCATACTGCAATGCAGAGAGCTCTGACACTCTACAAGCATAGGAAATAGCAACAAGAAATAAAACGTTCCAAGATAACAACTTAATATCTAAGGAATGCATAGGCTCAAACGAAGCCCCTTGAAGAAGTTTAAGAACTAAATTCAGACTCCCTGGAGGAGTAACTGGTTTGAACACAGGCCTGATCCTGACCAAGGCCTGACAAAATGATTGTACACCCGGAACATCCGCCAGATGTTTGTGTAACAAAAAAGATAATGCTGAGATTTGAACCTTTAGGGAACTAGTCGATAAGCCTTTCTCCAAACCTTCTTGGAGAAAAGACAAAATCCTAGGAATCCTAACTCTACTCTATGAGTAGCCCTTCACACCAAAGAGAAAATAACGCCATATCTTATGGTAAATCTTTATAGTTACAGGCTTGTTAGCCTGAATCATGGTCTCTATGACCGAGTCAGACAAACCCCGCTTAGTCAAAATTAAGCGTTCAACCTCCAAGCAGCCAGCCTCAAAAAAAGACCCTTGAATTAGAAGGTCCAAGGTGGCAGCGATGACATGTCCACCAAATCTACATACCAAATGCTGCGACGCCAAGCCGGAGCAAAGAAAATCACCGACATCCTCTCCTGTTTGATTCGATCAATTACCTGAGGAAGAAGCGCAAATGGAGGAAAAAAGGTATGCTAGACTAAAAAAGTCTAAGGAACCGCCAGAGCATCTATCAGTTCCACCTGGGAGTCCCTGGACCTCGACCTGTATCTCATGAGCTTGGCATTCTGTTGAGACGCCATGAGATCTAACTTTGGCTGACTCCATTGGAGAATCAGGCTGGAGAACACACTTCCGAATGGAATTCCCACTCCCCCAGATGTAAGGTCTGCCTGCTCAGAAAGTCCGCCTCCCAGACCCCTGGGATATGGATCGCAGAGAGATAGCAATAATAGGCCTCCGCCCACTGAAATATCTTGGCTACTTCGGTCATCGCTAAGGAACTCCTCGTTCCTCCCTGACTGATGTAAGCCACTGAAGTAATGTTGTCCGACTGGAACCTGATAAACTGGACCGAAGCTAACTGAGGCCAGACCAGAAGAGTATTGAAGATCAATCTCAGGTCCAAAATGTCTATAGGAAGAACAGACTCTGACTGAGTCCAAACTCCCCGAGCCCTTAGGGAACTCCAGACTGCTCCTCAACCTAGAAGGCTGGCGATCGTTGTCACAATCACCCAAGAAGGTCTGCGAAAGATAATCCAGAGACAACCACCATGAAAGAGAATCTCCTGTCTCTTGATCCAATAGTATTCACTGAGACAAATCCGCATAATCTCCATTCCATTGCTTGAACATGCTTAACTGCAGAGAGCTGAGATGGAACCAAACAAACGGGATGATGTCCATTGCCACCCTCAGTCCAATTACCTCTATGCACTGAACCACCGATAGCCGAAGAGTGTGCTGAAGAACAAGAGAAGTATCAATAATCTTTTATTTCCTGACTTCTGTCAGAAAAATCTTCATTGATAGGAAATCTAACATAGATCCCATAAAATGACCTTAATTTTAGGACTCAGGAACTCTTTCCCCGATTTACCTTCCACTCGTGAGAACGCAGGAAGGATAACACCATGTCCGTGTACAAACCTGTTTGTTTTAATGAAATCACCTGCACTGGGATGTCAACTAAATATGGTGCTGCAATGCACCATGACAATTCCGTAAGCTGTGTGAAAAAGAGCGAAGGAAAGAGCCACGAACTAGAAGTATTTACCCAGAAAAGCAAACCATAGGAACTTGTGATGATCCCATAGATGGGAACATGCAGATACCCAGTCAGAAATTGACCCTCCTGGATCAAAGGAAGGATGGCACGAATAGATTCCACCTAGAGGGACAGTACTGTTTAGATTCTGGAAATCTAACACTGGTTTGAAGGTCCCCTGCTTTTTGGGAACCACAACCAGATTGAAAAAAATCTCAGACCCTGTTCCTTAACCGGAGTTATCACTCCCAGGGAGAAGAGGACTCCTACCTAATGAAAGGAACCCATTCCCCTATCTGGTTCCAGATAAAGTATATATATAATAGGTACTTGTAAAGCACGGCTTATCACCCATAAGGGTCTGAAGACGCTGCTCATTTTATTGACCTTACTAGGAATCAAACCTGCAACCCTTGGGGTGTTACCAAGCTCAGCCACAGTGACTATCTAGTATGCTGAGCTAACTGCCCTAAGCCCCATCTGTCCGAATAGAACCGGACAATGTATGAGCTAGTATGCTGCCGCAAAAGGTAGCAATACCCAACCTGGGAAGTCATCTTAAGCAAACTCACTACCCAAATATCTATGGGATCCTGAAAGGAAATAGCTATCCTCTATAGGGATAGAAGTATCCTGGTCAGTATGGAAATTGACTTCCAAGACTCCCTGAGAGGTCTTCTATTAAAAACCTCTCTGTCAATATAGGAAATGTAAATAACAGAATTTATGTTTACCTGATAAATTACTTTCTCCAACGGTGTGTCCGGTCCACGGCGTCATCCTTACTTGTGGGATATTCTCTTCCCCAACAGGAAATGGCAAAGAGCCCAGCAAAGCTGGTCACATGATCCCTCCTAGGCTCCGCCTACCCCAGTCATTCGACCGACGTTAAGGAGGAATATTTGCATAGGAGAAACCATATGATACCGTGGTGACTGTAGTTAAAGAAAATAAAATATCAGACCTGATTAAAAAACCAGGGCGGGCCGTGGACCGGACACACCGTTGGAGAAAGTAATTTATCAGGTAAACATAAATTCTGTTTTCTCCAACATAGGTGTGTCCGGTCCACGGCGTCATCCTTACTTGTGGGAACCAATACCAAAGCTTTAGGACACGGATGAAGGGAGGGAGCAAATCAGGTCACCTAAATGGAAGGCACCACGGCTTGCAAAACCTTTCTCCCAAAAATAGCCTCAGAAGAAGCAAAAGTATCAAACTTGTAAAATTTGGTAAAAGTGTGCAGTGAAGACCAAGTCGCTGCCCTACATATCTGATCAACAGAAGCCTCGTTCTTGAAGGCCCATGTGGAAGCCACAGCCCTAGTGGAATGAGCTGTGATTCTTTCGGGAGGCTGCCGTCCGGCAGTCTCGTAAGCCAATCTGATGATGCTTTTAATCCAAAAAGAGAGAGAGGTAGAAGTTGCTTTTTGACCTCTCCTTTTACCGGAATAAACAACAAACAAGGAAGATGTTTGTCTAAAATCCTTTGTAGCATCTAAATAGAATTTTAGAGCGCGAACAACATCCAAGTTGTGCAACAAACGTTCCTTCTTCGAAACTGGTTTCGGACACAGAGAAGGTACGATAATCTCCTGGTTAATGTTTTTGTTAGAAACAACTTTTGGAGGAAAACCAGGTTTAGTACGTAAAACCACCTTATCTGCATGGAACACCAGATAAGGAGGAGAACACTGCAGAGCAGATAGTTCTGAAACTCTTCTAGCAGAAGAAATTGCAACCAAAAACAAAACTTTCCAAGATAATAACTTAATATCAACGGAATGTAGGGGTTCAAACGGAACCCCCTGAAGAACTGAAAGAACTAAGTTGAGACTCCAAGGAGGAGTCAAAGGTTTGTAAACAGGCTTGATTCTAACCAGAGCCTGAACAAAGGCTTCAACATCTGGCACAGCTGCCAGCTTTTTGTGAAGTAACACAGACAAGGCAGAAATCTGTCCCTTCAGGGAACTTGCAGATAATCCTTTTTCCAATCCTTCTTGAAGGAAGGATAGAATCTTAGGAATCTTAACCTTGTCCCAAGGGAATCCTTTAGATTCACACCAACAGATATATTTTTTCCAAATTTTGTGGTAAATCTTTCTAGTTACAGGCTTTCTGGCCTGAACAAGAGTATCGATAACAGAATCTGAGAACCCTCGCTTCGATAAGATCAAGCGTTCAATCTCCAAGCAGTCAGCTGGAGTGAAACCAGATTCGGATGTTCGAACGGACCCTGAACAAGAAGGTCTCGTCTCAAAGGTAGCTTCCAAGGTGGAGCCGATGACATATTCACCAGATCTGCATACCAAGTCCTGCGTGGCCACGCAGGAGCTATCAAGATCACCGACGCCCTCTCCTGATTGATCCTGGCTACCAGCCTGGGGATGAGAGGAAACGGCGGGAACACATAAGCTAGTTTGAAGGTCCAAGGTGCTACTAGTGCATCCACTAGAGCCGCCTTGGGATCCCTGGATCTGGACCCGTAGCAAGGAACTTTGAAGTTCTGACGAGAGGCCATCAGATCCATGTCTGGAATGCCCCACAGCTGAGTGACTTGGGCAAAGATTTCCGGATGGAGTTCCCACTCCCCCGGATGCAATGTCTGACGACTCAGAAAATCCGCTTCCCAATTTTCCACTCCTGGGATGTGGATAGCAGACAGGTGGCAGGAGTGAGACTCCGCCCATAGAATGATTTTGGTCACTTCTTCCATCGCTAGGGAACTCCTTGTTCCCCCCTGATGGTTGATGTACGCAACAGTTGTCATGTTGTCTGATTGAAACCGTATGAACTTGGCCCTCGCTAGCTGAGGCCAAGCCTTGAGAGCATTGAATATCGCTCTCAGTTCCAGAATATTCCTCTGATTTACTTGTATCTTCGGAGACAAGTCTGTATAGTCCCCATTCCACTGACTGAGCATGCACAGTTGTAATGGTCTTAGATGAATGCGCGCAAAAGGAACTATGTCCATTGCCGCTACCATCAAACCTATCACTTCCATGCACTGCGCAATGGAAGGAAGAGGAACGGAATGAAGTATCCGACAAGAGTCTAGGAGTTTTGTTTTTCTGGCCTCTGTCAGAAAAATCCTCATTTCTAAGGAGTCTATTATTGTTCCCAAGAAGGGAACCCTTGTTGACGGAGATAGAGAACTCTTTTCCACGTTCACTTTCCATCCGTGAGATCTGAGAAAGGCCAGGACAATGTCCGTGTGAGCCTTTGCTTGAGGAAGGGACGACGCTTGAATCAGAATGTCGTCCAAGTAAGGTACTACAGCAATGCCCCTTGGTCTTAGCACAGCTAGAAGGGACCCTAGTACCTTTGTGAAAATCCTTGGAGCAGTGGCTAATCCGAAAGGAAGCGCCACGAACTGGTAATGCTTGTCCAGGAATGCGAACCTTAGGAACCGATGATGTTCCTTGTGGATAGGAATATGTAGATACGCATCCTTTAAATCCACCGTGGTCATGAATTGACCTTCCTGGATGGAAGGAAGAATAGTTCGAATGGTTTCCATCTTGAACGATGGAACCTTGAGAAACTTGTTTAAGATCTTGAGATCTAAGATTGGTCTGAACGTTCCCTCTTTTTTGGGAACTATGAACAGATTGGAGTAGAACCCCATCCCTTGTTCTCCTAATGGAACAGGATGAATCACTCCCATTTTTAACAGGTCTTCTACACAATGTAAGAATGCCTGTCTTTTTATGTGGTCTGAAGACAACTGAGACCTGTGGAACCTCCCCCTTGGGGGAAGCCCCTTGAATTCCAGAAGATAACCTTGGGAGACTATTTCTAGCGCCCAAGGATCCAGAACATCTCTTGCCCAAGCCTGAGCGAAGAGAGAGAGTCTGCCCCCCACCAGATCCGGTCCCGGATCGGGGGCCAACATTTCATGCTGTCTTGATAGCAGTGGCAGGTTTCTTGGCCTGCTTTCCCTTGTTCCAGCCTTGCATTGGTCTCCAAGCTGGCTTGGCTTGAGAAGTATTACCCTCTTGCTTAGAGGACGTAGCACTTTGGGCTGGTCCGTTTCTACGAAAGGGACGAAAATTAGGTTTATTTTTTGCCTTGAAAGGCCGATCCTGAGGAAGGGCGTGGCCCTTACCCCCAGTGATATCAGAGATAATCTCTTTCAAGTCAGGGCCAAACAGCGTTTTCCCCTTGAAAGGAATGTTAAGTAGCTTGTTCTTGGAAGACGCATCAGCTGACCAAGATTTCAACCAAAGCGCTCTGCGCGCCACAATAGCAACCCCAGAATTCTTAGCCGCTAACCTAGCCAATTGCAAAGTGGCGTCTAGGGTGAAAGAATTAGCCAATTTGAGAGCATTGATTCTGTCCATAATCTCCTCATAAGGAGGAGAATCACTATCGACCGCCTTTATCAGCTCATCGAACCAGAAACACGCGGCTGTAGCGACAGGGACAATGCATGAAATTGGTTGTAGAAGGTAACCCTGCTGAACAAACATCTTTTTAAGTAAACCTTCTAATTTTTTATCCATAGGATCTTTGAAAGCACAACTATCCTCTATGGGTATAGTGGTGCGTTTGTTTAAAGTGGAAACCGCTACCTCGACCTTGGGGACTGTCTGCCATAAGTCCTTTCTGGGGTCGACCATAGGAAACAATTTTTTAAATATGGGGGGAGGGACGAAAGGAATACCGGGCCTTTCCCATTCTTTATTAACAATGTCCGCCACCCGCTTGGGTATAGGAAAAGCTTCTGGGAGCCCCGGGACCTCTAGGAACTTGTCCATTTTACATAGTTTCTCTGGGATGACCAACTTGTCACAATCATCCAGAGTGGATAATACCTCCTTAAGCAGAATGCGGAGATGTTCCAACTTAAATTTAAACGTAATCACATCAGGTTCAGCTTGTTGAGAAATGTTCCCTGAATCAGTAATTTCTCCCTCAGACAAAACCTCCCTGGCCCCATCAGACTGGTTTAGGAGCCCTTCAGAACCATTATTATCAGCGTCGTCATGCTCTTCAGTATCTAAAACAGAGCAGTCGCGCTTACGCTGATAAGTGTTCATTTTGGCTAAAATGTTTTTGACAGAATTATCCATTACAGCCGTTAATTGTTGCATAGTAAGGAGTATTGGCGCGCTAGATGTACTAGGGGCCTCCTGAGTGGGCAAGACTGGTGTAGACGAAGGAGGGAATGATGCAGTACCATGCTTACTCCCCTCACTTGAGGAATCATCTTGGGCATCATTGTCATTGTCACATAAATCACATTTATTTAAATGAATAGGAATTCTGGCTTCCCCACATTCAGAACACAGTCTATCTGGTAGTTCAGACATGTTAAACAGGCATAAACTTGATAACAAAGTACAAAAAACGTTTTAAAATAAAACCGTTACTGTCACTTTAAATTTTAAACTGAACACACTTTTTTACTGCAATTGCGAAAAAATATGAAGGAATTGTTCAAAATTCACCAAATTTTCACCACAGTGTCTTAAAGCCTTAAAAGTATTGCACACCAAATTTGGAAGCTTTAACCCTTAAAATAACGGAACCGGAGCCGTTCTTAACTTTAACCCCTTTACAGTCCCTGGTATCTGCTTTGCTGAGACCCAACCAAGCCCAAAGGGGAATACGATACCAAATGACGCCTTCAGAAAGTCTTTTCTAAGTATCAGAGCTCCTCTCACATGCGACTGCATGTCATGCCTCTCAAAAACAAGTGCGCAACACCGGCGCGAAAATGAGGCTCTGCCTATGATTTGAGAAAGCCCCTAAAGAATAAGGTGTCTAAAACAGTGCCTGCCGATATTATTATATCAAAATACCCAGATTAAATGATTCCTCAAGGCTAAATATGTGTTAATAATGAATCGATTTAGCCCAGAAAAAGTCTACAGTCTTAATAAGCCCATGTGAAGCCCTTATTTACGATCTTAATAAACACGGCTTACCGGATCCCATAGGGAAAATGACAGCTTCCAGCATTACATCGTCTTGTTAGAATGTGTCATACCTCAAGCAGCAAGAGACTGCTCACTGTTCCCCCAACTGAAGTTAATTGCTCTCAACAGTCCTGTGTGGAACAGCCATGGATTTTAGTGACGGTTGCTAAAATCATTTTCCTCATACAAACAGAAATCTTCATCTCTTTTCTGTTTCTGAGTAAATAGTACATACCAGCACTATTTTAAAATAACAAACTCTTGATTGAATAATAAAAACTACAGTTAAACACTAAAAAACTCTAAGCCATCTCCGTGGAGATGTTGCCTGTACAACGGCAAAGAGAATGACTGGGGTAGGCGGAGCCTAGGAGGGATCATGTGACCAGCTTTGCTGGGCTCTTTGCCATTTCCTGTTGGGGAAGAGAATATCCCACAAGTAAGGATGACGCCGTGGACCGGACACACCTATGTTGGAGAAAAAAGGTTTATACCCATTCACTCATTTCCTAGTACCGCATACAGTTAAAAACGACTGAAAAGTCGTTCCAGAGTAGCCAATAACTCCTTAGTAATAACCGGAGAAGAGCTAGCTTAAACCTGAAGATACTACTTCAGAATCAGCGTGAGGAATCATACCGTCAGAACTGAGATCTTACCCTAATATACTACCGAAGTATCCCCTTCCTCATGTAACTTGTAGGGAACCACTAAGAAAGTATTAAAGGCTGAGTGGACCTAGCCAGGATCGAACTTGCAACCCTTGGATTGCCAGAGATCTCTGTAACAGTGCATTAGCACAATGAGCTATCTGTCTGGCTTTTTGACAAAAAACCTCACTCACTGAATATATAGTCTTCCTCTTGCGCTTTCCCTGCAGCATGGGAAAAGCCGACAACAAACCTGACAAGCACAGAGGGAAACGATGTCTTGCAAGATAACAAACGGCAATTTTTTTTCCATAAATACAGATCGACATGTACCACTACCCATATTGTCTGTTACACTGCATTTGTGGGCTTTTTTATGTGGGAAAAACCCCTGATGACTTATGCACAAGGATGGCAAACCATCGGTCTGCCATAAGATCGAAGAAAGGAACCTCGGATCAACCGGTGGCACACCACTTTTTGGAACACATCCATTCGGTCAAAGACCTAAAGTACACAATTATCGATCACGTTCCCCCACTACCAAGGGGTGGTGACAAGGATATCCAACTACTGAGGAGAGAGGCACGATGGACTTCCGTGTTGGACACCCTCATCCCCAAGGGACTAAATACCCATTTGGACTGGCAGGTGTGTCTGTAGATTATACATGCTGTTTTTTGCCCATGCATTTATGGCTCTGGCTTAATTTTGTCCTGTTGAACAAATAATTGCATATTTTCTTTGCATATGTTTATACACACCACTGTATGTCATGTCACCACTAAGACAGGGGTGTGACTCACGTGATATGACGTTCCTATGTCTACTATAGCCACAAACAGGAACTGCTCAATTGTGATTAGTAACTGGTTCGTTCCCTGGTTTAGGATGTAACTGTCTGATTCTAGACAAATTATATCTCCATGTAACCTTATGGTATATTACCAGTATTTCAGGGTTTGATACATGTTATGTTTATTGTAATCATTTGCTGTGTGTCAGGATACTATTACCTAGCCTTCACTTTTACTGTATTGAGTACCGCTCCCGTTTACACTGCTGCAGCTCCCTCACCCTCTTACGCATTTGACCCGCCTTGTGGTCTATATTATGACCCTGGTAGGTCCAATGTGTACAAGCACCAAGGTAACCCCCACCAATGGGGTTGCAAATTTTTTGCAGGTGTGCAGGCTAACAGAGTGGCACCACAGTCTGGAAACATTTAACTGTTCCAAAAGTAGTATAGCAGCACCACCAATTTAATAAAAAGATTACTTTATTAAGCCAACATAAAACAGACAACGTTTCGGATTTTCATCCTTAATCATGTCTAATGTGCATACATTTAAAATCAACCTTAAATTGGCTATAACCACGCCCCCACATACACCTCCACCTGTCTTAACCCTTGCCTGTACAAAATCACATCAATTTCTAAAGATAGTGCCATATAGAGGCCAAAACATATGTTGTTTAAACACATAGTAAAAAATATCCCTTAGATCCAAATTATGTTATACTAATGACCCCAAAAAATTGGATCTAAGGGATACTTTTTACTATGTGTTTAAACAACATATGTTTTGGCCACTAGATGTCACGATATTTAGAAATTGATGTGATTTTGTACAGGCAAGGATTACAATAGATTTGGCCTCCTCAGGGCTTACGGGATCTCCCAGACTCTTAATATTGCTACTTTATTGTTTGTACCTCCTCACAAAAACATAATTTATGTAAGAACTTACCTGATAAATTCATTTCTTTCATATTAGCAAGAGTCCATGAGCTAGTGACGTATGGGATATACATTCCTACCAGGAGGGGCAAAGTTTCCCAAACCTCAAAATGCCTATAAATACACCCCTCACCACACCCACAAATCAGTTTAACGAATAGCCAAGAAGTGGGGTGATAAAAAAAGTGCGAAAGCATATAAAATAAGGAATTGGAATAGTTGTGCTTTATACAAAAAAATCATAACCACCAAAAAGGGTGGGCCTCATGGACTCTTGCTAATATGAAAGAAATGAATTTATCAGGTAAGTTCTTACATAAATTATGTTTTCTTTCATGTAATTAGCAAGAGTCCATGAGCTAGTGACGTATGGGATAATGACTACCCAAGATGTGGATCTTTCCACGCAAGAGTCACTAGAGAGGGAGGGATAAAATAAAGACAGCCCATTCCTGCTGAAAATAATCCACACCCAAAATAAAGTTTAATGAAAACATAAGCAGAAGATTCAAACTGAAACCGCTGCCTGAAGTACTTTTCTACCAAAAACTGCTTCAGAAGAAGAAAACACATCAAAATGGTAGAATTTAGTAAAAGTATGCAACGAGGACCAAGTTGCTGCTTTGCAAATCTGATCAACCGAAGCCTCATTCCTAAACACCCAGGAAGTAGAAACTGACCTAGTAGAATGAGCTGTAATCCTTTGAGGCGGAGTTTTACCCGACTCGACATAAGCATGGTGAATTAAGGATTTCAACCAAGATGCCAAAGAAATGGCAGAAGCTTTCTGACCTTTTCTAGAACCGGAAAAGATGACAAATAGACTAGAAGTCTTTCGGAAAGACTTAGTAGCCTCAACATAATATTTCAAAGCTCTAACAACATCCAAAGAATGCAACGATTTCTCCTTAGAATTCTTAGGATTAGGACATAATGAAGGAACCACAATTTCTCTACTAATGTTGTTGGAATTCACAACCTTAGGTAAAAATTCAAAAGAAGTTCGCAACACTGCCTTATCCTGATGAAAAATCAGAAAAGGAGACTCACAAGAAAGAGCAGATAATTCAGAGACTCTTCTGGCAGAAGAGATGGCCAAAAGGAACAAAACTTTCCAAGAAAGTAATTTAATGTCCAATGAATGCATGGGTTCAAAAGGAGGAGCTTGAAGAGCCCCCAGAACCAAATTCAAACTCCAAGGAGGAGAAATAGACTTAATGACAG
>NC_069499.1:1269070600-1269173100 GCF_027579735.1 Bombina bombina
GCAAAGGTTTCCCATTAGCAAAGCAAAATTAATTAAATTACAGAGTAACGTTTTTTATCACAGTCAATATATAATTCTCACAGCTCTGCTGAGAGAATCTACCTCCCTCAAAAGAAGTTTTGAAGACCCCTGAGTTCTGTAGAGATGAACCGGATCATGCAGGAAATACAATGAGCAACTGACTGGAAATTTTGATGCGTAGCAAAGAGCGCCAAAAACGGCCCCTCCCCCTCACACACAGCAGTGAGGGAGAAACGAAACTGTCATAATTAGAATAAGCAACTGCCAAGTGGAAAAATAGCCCAAACATTTATTCACTCAGTACCTCACTAAATGTAAACGATTCTACATTCCAGCAAAAACGTTTAACATAATCAATACATATAAAAAAATTCTTATGTACTTTTTACAGAGTAATTCCAGTGAAGTACCATTCCCAGAATACTGAAGTGCAAAGTATACATACATGACATTATATCGGTATGGCAGGATTTTCTCATCAATTCCATTGTCAGAAAATAAAAACTGCCACATACCTCTATGCAGATTCATCTGCCCGCTGTCCCCTGATCTGAAGTTTTTACCTCTCCTCAGATGGCCGAGAACAGCAATATGATCTTAACTACTCCGGCTAAAATCATAGTAAAACTCTGGTAGATTCTTCTTCAAACTCTGCCAGAGAGGCAATAACACACTCCGGTGTCATTGTAAAATAACAAACTTTTGATTGAAGTCATAAAAACTAAGAATAATCACCATAGTCCTCTTACACATCCTATCTAGTCGTTGGGTGCAAGAGAATGACTGGGAGTGACGTAGAGGGGAGGAGCTATATGCAGCTCTGCTGGGTGAATCCTCTTGCATTTCCTGTTGGGGAGGAGTTATATCCCAGAAGTAATGATGACCCGTGGACTGATCACACATAACAGAAGAAATAAGATTTACTTACCCCAGGACACTCATCTACATGTTTGTAGAAAGCCAAACCAGTACTGAAACGAGAATCAGCAGAGGTAATGGTATATATAAGAGTATATCGTCGATCTGAAAAGGGAGGTAAGAGATGAATCTCTACGACCGATAACAGAGAACCTATGAAATAGACCCCGTAGAAGGAGATCACTGCATTCAAATAGGCAATACTCTCCTCACATCCCTCTGACATTCACTGCACGCTGAGAGGAAAACCGGGCTCCAACTTGCTGCGGAGCGCATATCAACGTAGAATCTAGCACAAACTTACTTCACCACCTCCATCGGAGGCAAAGTTTGTAAAACTGAATTGTGGGTGTGGTGAGGGGTGTATTTATAGGCATTTTAAGGTTTGGGAAACTTTGCCCCTCCTGGTAGGAATGTATATCCCATACGTCACTAGCTCATGGACTCTTGCTAATTACATGAAAGAAAAGGTTCATGCAAGAGGCAATCTTTGTCCCCAACTTTACAAGGAACATAAAACCCAATTTTTCTATCAAGCATCTTACATAGCACTTTCAAAATGTTAAAATATTTTTGCATGAAAACTGTTTATTTTGATTAAACTAGTTTTAAAACAACTAAATATTTGTGCATACCTCATTTCTAGGTACAGATTATTAACTGGCTGAGAAGGACATCTCTCAAAATAAAACAGTATTTTAATTGCAAAGTAACTAAAGCTAGATTACCTACCTAAATGGGAAAAAAAAGAACCAAAACAAACAAAAACACAAAAATAGATTTGAGAGAGATATCTCATGGATGAAGATATATACCAAAAAGATCATCTACAATAGGAGACAAAGTGGCAGAATATGTATTTACCGATAAAACGTCAAAAACAAGTTGGCTCAGCAGAAAAGGCCGTTATAAATGTGGGCGTCATCCATGTCTCACATGCACACATATTAAAGTAGGGGAAAAATTTTCATCCACTCACACTGAAAAAGACCATAAAATAAAATATTGTTTGGATTATACTTCACGGTACATTACATATTTAATAACATGCAAAGTATGCCAGGAGCAATATATCTATATCTATCTATCTATATTATATATATTTTCTACATTCTCAATTTTTGGTGCATATATATGTATTATTTTTCTTTTTTTTTCGCAATAAGCATTTTAAGCTTTTTTCTAAGATGAAAGTATAAGATCTATATAGTGGAAATACTTTTGCTACTTCATGTTAGACAATAATAACTTTGTTGCCAAAGACACGTTTCTATAAAATATACAAACCATTTAAGAAACAAATGTCAACTATGTAACATACGCAACAAATGTTTCTATATTAGCAATTTCAAAAATGAAGGTTTGTGTACTCTACCTAGCAAGAGTTTTCACAAGCGTGATTGAATATTGTGATTGGCTATTCCCTCCCGATACGTCACCTCCGGTTGGAAAAAACAGAATTTATGCTTACCTGATGAATTACTTTCTCTTGCGGTGTATCCAGTCCACGGATTCATCCTTTACTTGTGGGATATTCTCATTCCCTACAGGAAGTGGCAAAGAGAGCACACAGCAAAGCTGTCCATATAGCTCCCCCTCTAACTCCACCCCCCCAGTCATTCGACCAAAGGTTAGGAAGGAGAAACCATAGGGTGCAGTGGTGACTGTAGTTTAAACAAAAAATGTTTTACCTGACTTAAATGCCAGGGCGGGCCGTGGACTGGATACACCGCAAGAGAAAGTAATTTATCAGGTAAGCATAAATTCTGTTTTCTCTTGCAAGGTGTATCCAGTCCACGGATTCATCCTTTACTTGTGGGATACCAATACCAAAGCTTTAGGACACGGATGAAGGGAGGGAACAAGACAGGTACCTTAAACGGAAGGCACCACTGCTTGCAAGACCTTTCTCCCGAAAATAGCCTCCTAAGAAGCAAAAGTATCAAATTTGTAAAAAAATTGGCAAAAGTATGCAGTGAAGACCAAGTCGCTGCCTTACAAATCTGTTCAACAGAAGCCTCATTTTTGAAAGCCCATGTGGAAGCCACTGCTCTAGTAGAATGAGCAGTAATTCTTTCAGGGGGCTGCTGGCCAGCAGTCTCATAGGCCAAACGGATTATGCTTTTCAGCCAAAAGGAAAGAGGTAGCAGTCGCTTTCTGACCTCTCCTCTTACCAGAATAGATAACAAACAAAGAAGATGTTTGTCTGAAATCCTTAGTTGCTTGTAAATAGAACTTTAAAGCACGAACTACATCAAGATTGTGTAATAGACGTTCCTTCTTCGAAGATGGATTAGGACACAGAGAAGGAACAACTATTTCCTGGTTAATATTCTTGTTAGAAACAACTTTAGGAAGAAAACCAGGCTTGGTACGCAAAACTACCTTATCTGCGTGGAACACCAGGTAAGGTGAATCACACTGTAAGGCAGATAATTCTGAAACTCTTCTAGCAGAAGAGATAGCTATCAAAAACAAAACTTTCCAAGATAACAACTTAATGTCTATGGAATGTAAAGGTTTAAACGGAACCCCTTGAAGAACTGAAAGAACAAGATTCAAACTCCATGGCGAAACCACAGGTTTATAGACAGGCTTGATTCTGACTAAAGCCTGAGCAAACGTTTGAACGTCTGGTACCTCTGCCAGACGCTTGTGTAACAGGATAGACAAAGCAGATATTTGTCCTTTTAAGGAACTAGCTGACAATCCTTTCTCCAATCCTTCTTGGAGAAAAGACAATATCCTGGGAATCCTAATCTTACTCCATGAGTAACCCTTGGATTCACACCAACAAAGATATTTCCGCCATATCTTATGGTAGATTTTTCTGGTGACAGGCTTTCTAGCCTGAATCAGAGTATATAACTGACTCAGAGAACCCACGCTTTTTTATAGAATTAAGCGTTCAATCTCCAAGCAGTCAGACGTAGAGAAACTAAATTTGGATGCTTGAACGGACCCTGTATCAGAAGATCCTGCCTCATTGGCAATGTCCATGGTGGGACAGATGACATGTCCACTAGGTCTGCATACCAAGTCCTGCGTGGCCACGCAGGCGCTATCAGAATCACTGAAGCCTTCTCCTGCTTGATTCTGGCAACCAGACGCGAGAGGAGAGGAAACGGTGGAAACACATAGGCCAGATTGAAGGACCAAGGCGCTGCTAGAGCATCTATCAACACCGCCTGGGGATCCCGGGACCTGGACCCATAAAGAGGAAGTTTGGCATTCTGACGGGACGCCATCAGATCCAACTCTGGAGTGCCCCATAGCTGAGTCAGCTGGGCAAATACCTCCGGGTGGAGTTCCCACTCCCCCGGATGAAAAGTCTGACGACATAGAAAATCCGCTTCCCAGTTGTCTACTCCTGGGATGTGAATTGCTGAGAGGTGGCAAGAGTGATCCTCCGCCCACCTGATTATTTTGGTTACTTCCATCATTGCTAGGAGACTCCTTGTTCCCCCTTGATGGTTGATGTAAGCTACAGTCGTGATGTTGTCCGACTGAAATCTGATTAATTTGGCCGCAGCTAGTTGAGGCCATTCCTGAAGCGCGTTGAATATCGCCCTCAGTTCCAGAATGTTTATCGGGAGAAGAGTTTCTTCCTGAGACCATAAGCCCTGAGCTTTCAGGGAGTCCCAGACCGCACCCCAGCCTAACAGACTGGCGTCGGTCGTTACAATGATCCACTCTGGCCTGCGGAAACATTCCCTGAGACAGGTGATCCTGAGACAACCACCAGAGAAGAGAATCTCTGGTCTCTTGGTCCAACTGAATTTGAGGAGACAAATCTGCATAATCCCCATTCCACTGTTTGAGCATGCATAGTTGCAGTGGTCTGAGGTGTATCCGAGCAAAAGGGACTATGTCCATTGCCGCTACCATTAGTCCGATTCTCTCCATGCACTGAGCTACAGATGGCCGAGGAATGGAATGAAGAGCTCGGCAAGTAGATAACAGTTTTAACTTTCTGACCGCCGTCAGAAATATTTTCATTTCTACCGAGTCTATCAGGGTTCCTAGGAATGGAACTCTTGTGAGGGGGGAGAGAGAACTCTTTTTTTACGTTCACCTTCCACCCGTGAGACCTCAGAAAGGCCAATACGATCTCCGTGTGAGACTTGGTTCTTTGGAAAGTCGACGCCTGAATTAAGATGTCGTCTAGGTAAGGCGCCACTGCTATGCCCCGCGTCTTAGAACCGCCAGGAGGGACCCTAGCACCTTTGTGAAAAATCTGGGAGCAGTGGCCAACAAGAAAGGAAGAGCCACAAACTGATAATGCTTGTC
Organism: Bombina bombina; assembly: GCF_027579735.1. Classification (NCBI taxonomy): domain Eukaryota; kingdom Metazoa; phylum Chordata; class Amphibia; order Anura; family Bombinatoridae; genus Bombina; species Bombina bombina. The sequence goes on from NC_069499.1 coordinate 1,269,075,830, forward strand.
CAGAAAGGCGAACCTGAGAAACTGGTGATGATCTTTGTGGATAGGAATATGCAGATACGCATCCTTTAGATCCACGGTAGTCATATATTGACCCTCCTGGATCATTGGTAAGATTGTCCGAATGGTCTCCATCTTGAATGATGGGACTCTGAGGAATTTGTTTAGAATTTTGAGATCCAGGATTGGTCTGAAAGTTCCTTCTTTTTTGGGAACCACAAACAGGTTTGAGTAAAACCCCAGTCCTTGTTCTGCAATTGGAACTGGGTGGATCACTCCCATTGTAAGTATATCTTCTACACAGCGTAAAAACGCCTCTTTCTTTGTCTGATCTGTAGACAGACGAGAAATGTGGAACCTTCTCCTTGGAGGAGAGTCCTTGAATTCTAGAAGGTATCCCTGGGCTACAATCTCTAATGCCCAAGGATCATGTACATCTCTTGCCCAGGCCTGAGTGAAGAGAGAGAGTCTGCCCCCTACTAGATCCGGTCCCGGATCGGGGGCTACCCCTTCATGCTGTCTTGGTAGCAGCTGCAGGCTTTTTGGCCTGTTTACCCTTATTCCAGCCCTGGTAAGGTTTCCAGGTTGCCTTGGGCTGTGAAGCGTTACCCTCTTGCTTTGCAGCCGGAGAGGATGAAGCGGGGTCGTTCCTGAAATTGCGAAAGGAACGAAAATTAGCTTTGCTCTTTGTCTTAAAGGGCTTGTCCTGAGGGAGTGCATGGCCTTTTCCCCCGGTGATATCTGAAATAATCTCTTTCAATTCAGGCCCGAAGAGGGCCTTTCCTTTGAAAGGAATGTTCAAAAGCTTGGATTTAGACGACACATCGGCCGACCAGGACTTTAGCCATAGCGCCCTGCGTGCCAAAATGGCAAAACCTGAATTTTTCGCCACTAACTTAGCTATTTGGAAAGCGGCGTCAGTGATAAAAGAATTAGCTAGCTTTAGAGCCTTAATTCTATCCATAATTTCCTCATATGAGGTCTCCGTCTGGAGCGAGTCTTCCAGTGCCTCAAACCAGAAAGCAGCTGCAGTAGTTACAGGAATAATGCAGGCAATGGGTTGGAGAAGAAAACCTTGTTGAACAAAAATTTTCTTAAGTAACCCCTCTAACTTCTTATCCATAGGGTCTTTAAAAGCACAACTGTCTTCAATTGGTATGGTTGTGCGTTTAGCAAGTGTAGAAATAGCCCCCTCCACCTTAGGGACCGTCTGCCACGAGTCCCGCACAGGGTCAGGTATGGGGAACATTTTCTTAAAAACAGGAGGGGGAGTAAAGGGAACACCTGGTCTATCCCACTCCCTAGTAACGATATCCGCAATCCTCTTAGGGACCGGAAACGTATCTGTGTAAACAGGGACCTCTAGGTACTTGTCCATTTTACACAATTTCTCTGGGATCACCAAAGGGTCGCAGTCATCCAAAGTAGCTAATACCTCCCTAAGCAAAACGCGGAGGTGTTCTAGTTTAAATTTAAAAGCCAATGTATCTGAATCTGTCTGAGGAGGAACCCTTCCTGAATCAGAGACTTCTCCCTCAGACATCAAATCCCTCACTCCCACTTCAGAGCGTTGTGAGGGTATATCGGATACGGCTACCAAAGCGTCAGAATGCTTATAATCTGTTCTAAAAACAGAGCTATCACGCTTTGCGGGTAACACAGGCAGTTTAGATAAGAAGGCTGTAAGAGAATTATCCGTGACTGCCGCTAAGTCTTGTAATGTAAAAGAGTTAGACGCACTAGAGGTACTAGGCGTCGCTTGCGCGGGCGTAACTGGTTGTGACACTTGGGGAGAAGCAGACGGGCTACCCTCGTTACCTTCAGTCTGAGAATCATCTTGGGCCACATTTTTAAGTGCAACAATATGATCTTTAAAGTGTATAGACATATCAGTACAAGTGGGACACATTCTGAGAGGGGGTTCCACCATGGCTTCTAAACACATTGAACAAGGATTTTCCTTAGTGTCAGACATGTTTAATAAACTAGTAATATATACAAGCAGGCTTGGAAATCACTTTAATCAAATAAAAAACCCAATTTGGAAAAAACAGTACTGTGCCTTTAAGAGATAAAAAGAGCACACAATTTTAAAAAACAGTGAAAAATGCAGCAATTCTCCTGAAATTTTCACAGTATGTACCTAAAGCCTTAATAAGATTGCACCACAAGTTTCACAACGATTAACCCCTTAATGCCCAAACCGGAGCAGCCTAAAGCCAACACCAGGTTAAAAACAGTACAGCACCTTGCCACAGCCTTGCTGTGGCCCTACCTGCCCTTAGGGATAAGATTTGTGGGAATATAGCTTCTATAAGGCCCTCAAACAACAGCAGGACCCTCCATGTGAAGCAGCATGAACTTCTCTGCAATTCTAACGGCGCATCTGAGGCGCAAAGTTAGGCCCCTCCCACTCTACTCCAGAGTTGTGAGGCCTAGTAAAATCACTCTTAAGTGACTAAAAACCAGCCATGTGGGTAATAACCCCAGAAAGAACCCCAAAAGGACTTTCAAAGTGTCTACAAACGATATTTTTCTTGAATAAACAATCGATTATCCTGAATCAGTGTCAACCAGCATAATTAGCCCTGTTATGTAAGCATTCAATTCCTTACTAAGTCTGTGAACATAGCTTACCCTCCCCTCATGGGGATATTGTCAGTCTCTTCTAGCATTATCTAAGTCTTGTCTAGAAATAAATGACTGAACATACCTCATTGCAGATTACCCTGCAAACCGTTCCCCCCAACTGAAGTTTTCTGGTACTCCTCAGTCCTGTGTGGGAACAGCATTGGATTTTAGTTACAACATGCTAAAATCATTTTCCTCTCAGCAGAAATCTTCATCACTTTTCTGCTAGAGAGTAAATAGTACAAACCGGTACCATTTAAAATAACAAACTTTTGATTGAAGATAATAAAAACTACAATTCTAACACCACATTCACTTTACCCTCCCGTAGAGAGACCCTAGTGCTTAGAGCCGGCAAAGAGAATGACTGGAGGGTGGAGCTAGAGGGGGAGCTATATGGACAGCTTTGCTGTGTGCTCTCTTTGCTACTTCCTGTAGGGAATGAGAATATCCCACAAGTAAAGGATGAATCCGTGGACTGGATACACCTTGCAAGAGAAACATAAATTATGCTTACCAGATCATTTCCTTTTCTTCTGTACAGGAAGAGTACACAGCTGCATTCATTACTTGTGGGAAAATACTGAACCTGGCCACCAGGAAGAGGCAGAGACACCCCAGCCAAAGGCTTAAATACCCCCCCCCCCAGTCATTCTGCCAAGGGAACAAGGAACTGTAGGAGAAATAACAGGGTGAAAAAGGTGCCAGAAAAAACAAATTAAAATTTAGGGCCGTCCATCGGAGAACACGGGCGGGAGCTGTGGACTCTCCCTGTACAGAAGGAAAGGAAATGATCTGGTAAGCATAATTTATGTTTTCCTTCTTAATACAGTGAGAGTCCACAGCTGCATTCATTACTTGTGGGAAATTATACCCAAGCTACAGAGGACACTGAATGCTAACGGGAGGGCAAAAAAGAGGTGGCCCCCATCTGAAGGCACCATTTTGGAGAAATAATGTAAGGAAGACCAAGTAGCTGCCCAACAAAACTGATCCATAGAGGCCTCATTTTAGAGACCCAAAAGGACGTCACTGCTCTTGAAAAAACTGACCCGTAAACCACTGAGAAGGCATGCATGCTCATATCCCAAGCGGAAGACACTCCTCAACTAAAAGACAAGGAAGTTTAAGATGCCTTCTGGCCCTTACACTTCCCAGATAGATAATAAACAGAGAAAACTGTCTATTCCTATGTAGCCTAAAGATAGAACCCCAATGCACGATTCCAAATTATGTAGTAAACTCTTATTCGAGAAGAAGGAATAGGATATATCTCAATTTAAAGATGCATTTTGATACAACCTTAGTCAGAATCCTAAATAAGTTCGTAGATCAGCCTTACTATCGTGGAACACCCGATGAGGGTCGCAGTGCAAGGCTGCAAACTCAGAGACTTCTGCATGCAGAAGCAATATCTAGACAGAAAAGGTCTTCTAAGATAACAAATTAAAGACAACCTTATGCATAGAAACAAAGGAAGCCTGATGCAAAAACCATAAGAACAAGATCAAAAACTCAAAGAAGGAGCATCAGAACGACACCCTGGCCTGATCACCGTCAGAGTCCAAACAAAAAAACTGCACTTCCAGAAGTTCAACGAGCCTCTTGTGCAGAAATACAGACAGGGCCAAAACTGTCCTAACAAGAAACTAACTAAGAGGCCATTCTCCAGACCATCCTGGAGGAAGGAAAGAATCCTGGCAGGCCTGAATAGAGTGCTAGGACAGACCACACTCTTACCAGCAGAAAGGGTCCTCCACTCTATATGATAGATGCCGAGGGACCAGCCTACACGATTGAAGGAGAGGACCATAACCTCTCAGAAAAACCTACTCTTCGGCTAAGACTAAGCGTTCACGCAGTCCACTGCAGAGAAAAAAAGATTTGATAAGCAAGAGGCTTTGTTCCAGCAGATCCCTGCAACAAGGTAACCTTCATGGAAGTGAAGCCACTAAATCACAAACTAAGATCTACGCAACCTCAACGAAGCAATCAGTCGCTGATGCCTTCCCCTGTTAGATTCGAGCCACCACTCAAGGAAAGAGGGATACGACCGAAGAGGAAAAAATTACAATAAACCTCCAAGGCACTGCTAATGTATCCATTAGCTCCGACTGAGGATCCCTCAACCACGACCCATTAATGGGTAACCTGGTATAGAAACGGGACGCCTGAGAATTTAAATCGGCGTCCCCCTCCAGATTCCAGTAGAAAACATCTGTCCCGGGTGACCACCCCTGGAGAGAAACGTTGACAGTGAGCAGTAGTGGACCTCCGCCCACTACCAAACCCGAGATATTACCCTCAATGCTAGGGAGACTCTAGTTCCCAGAAGGAAATCTAGGTCTAGAATTCATACACTGGAACAAACCCAGTAGACTAAATCTTCAGAGCAGAAAAGTTTGCCTGAAGATCCAAAAGTTTAAATCGGGAGGGTAACCCTGGGTTCCCTGGTCCCCTTAGGCACGCCCTCACCAACCTAACGGACTTGCGACCAAAGTCAAAACCGCCGCGGGAGAATAAAAAAGGTGTCCCACTGGACAGGGAGATGACAAGGACAATGGAGAGCAGTATCTCCATCAGTAGGCCAGGTAAATCTGTTAAGACAGATTCGAAACAGCACCACTCCACTGCCTCAGCATACAACGAGCTTAGATGAGACCTGGCAAAAGGAATGAAGTCCAATATGGACCCCACGAAAATCATCACCCTCCAACCCAGAGCCAGAGCAATGGCATGAAGGAGGTCTGGAGGGCACTATCTGATGAGATTAACTCATAAATTCACAAACCCAAAGAAAAATCTACTTGTCTAAGGAGACTAAAATAGCATCCAGGAATCCACCCTGGTGCCTACACCAGAAAACTCTGGACTAGATCCATCTCGAGTGATAGAAGAAAGACAGTTGAAGTACCTAAAAAGTCTTCTTTCAGACTAGACGATGGTGATTAAACCAGAATCGCCAAGACAAGGGAGACTACCGTTAGATCTGGATTCTGGCCATACCCAAAATAAAACTCCAGATCCTAAATAATTTTTTTAGAATAAGTAGCGAGACTAGAGAACCAAAAAGGCAATGAATTGGAAGTGCCAGTTCATAGGAACCGGAAAGTTCCCAGAGAAGGAATGAAAGGTAAGATATCCTTCACTGCTCCTCCCGTACCAAAGGTAGAGTGTACCTTATAGTCTCCCTCTGGAACGAGGAGACATTATAAGCTCTACCTAAGTCCTATAGGACCCAAATAGGACGGAAAGTTCCCTCCACCCTATGGGTCCACGAAAACAATAACGAATTGAAAAATATCCCAAACCTCTGCGATAGGCACCGGGGCAATGACTCCAAAAGAGAACAAAAAACCTGCACCCATCAAAAAGGCTTCCCTCTCTCTGTCGGAAATACAGGATCAAGAGAAGGAAAACAGCCCTGGAAGGCTGGATTTGAAGCCTATTTATGACCTATAGGACCCATGGATCCTATACGATCCTGAATCAAGCATCTAAAAAAGGGCGATATTCAGTCCCTAACGCGATTCAAGATAGGACCTGAAATTGGTCCCTCCTGCCAATGTAGGTTAGGAGGACCTGCTCTGCTTTGACTTATTCCAGGACTGAGTCGGCTCCAAAACCACCTGAATTGCTCAGGCTTAGCGGAGATCCTGATGCTGGGTCTTGACCTCACTAAAAGAACAAGAGAAAAGGAATTTGTCTCTCAGAATTGCTCTCATCAAAAAAGTTTAAGGCCGCAGAATAGCGGAACCACATTAACACCTTCTTTCTAACAGAAGGAAAGATTAGACTTAGAAGTCATAGCGACTCAAGGTCTGAACAGAAAAAACCTGAAGCCCTAGCTTATGGGCTAAAAGCCTGAGAAAATTCCAGATAAGGAATTATAAGCTCCAATGGCTTAATTCTTTCTCGAAAATATTGAGGGAATCATCACCTCGAATCAAGACAGAGATTCCTCAACAGGAAGTCTCCAGAAATTTGACAACCTAAGTCGTCAATACATAAATATCCCTCATGACGAAACATCTTCCTAACAAGAGTTTCCTCAATAAACAAGAGCTCTAGAATAAACAATCCTTAAAAAGGCAAGGGCATAACAAAGTGATAGCCAAGTAGGAATGTGCAACGACAGAACCCTATAAAGCCCGGAACTGGAATCCTAAACATAAAAAAAAATAATAATATATAGACGAGAAAGGAATAGGATCTCAATCCTACCCCAGACGTCTTATTCAAATTCGCTATCCAATTTTGAGTTCTGAGATTCGACTGGCAGATCAGTAAAAGGAATCTCTAAAATCGCCAAAACTTCTCTTAGAAGCATGCGTAGGCGTGCCACTCTAAATCTAAAAGCAAAATCCTCCTGTCGGAGGAATAGCAGCAGCAGGTTCTGACTGAGAAGGTCCGTACACTGAAGCTTCAGAAAGAACCGCATCTACAGATGACTGATCAGATACAACCGTTAATTTACATGATGCTCCCTGGGTAGGAGTGAATGGATTAACCCTTTGTTTGCGTGTAGCAGTACTAAGCAAACCCCTCCAGGTGGAGGATTAGCGGAGCAAGGGGAAGCTGCATGTGTAGAATCAGATGACTCTAGGGGACACACCTCACTGGACGAAGAGTCCTCAGAGGCGGAAGGCTCAGTGGCATCTAACATTGCAACATTGGTTGATGAAAACACCCTGTTGCGGCATACAGAACATAATTGAGAGGGCTGGACTACCCGTGCCTCCTCACAATATTGACAGGTAACAAATTCTGTCGTAGAGGGATCATCCTCTAAAAAAATCAGAATCCTCCATAACTAGATAACCCTATTTAATCAGAGAAAAACAACCAGCACCTTATACCCCCAATGGACGGGGCATTTACCACCTATGACCCAGAAAGTATAGAGAAAATTTGCTCCTCTACGTAGTCCCTCTGTCAGGAATAGGAAATGGAAACCGTGACCACTCCCGGTCACACAGTGTGCCATGCAGGGCCTCCCCTGCTAAAGAAAAAGCGTGCCAAGCTTAATAAAAACTGCACAGCTCTCAAGTAAAAAAATAACCTGTACGTTCCGTATCAGCCTATGAGCCCAAAAAAAACCCATCTCACACACAAAGCAGCATTAATCACAAACAAATATGAGTAAGCCCCACTGTTCAACAATCCCCCTCAGGAGATATTAACTCTTGATTCCATAAAGATAAAAAGGAGTGCCACTGAGACCCTGTCTTCTAGCATTAACATATGTATAAAAAATTAAACTATCAGACTGTAGCATCTCTTCTGACATGGACTTGAGTGATGAAAAGCAGGCAGCGAAACTCGCCAACGCTGATTGCTTAAGGAGCTGTTAATATGAGTCTGGATGGATTCACAAAAAGACTCTCCCTGCATCTCCAGACTAACTTTCATCAATGTTTTCACTTAGAGGCTGACAAGACTACTTAAAACTCCAGTTCCACATCGAAGGGTAGATACCTTTCCTAAGGAACTACTCCAAAATCTTCTGATACTTCTCTGCCAACCTCCTGTGACGAAAGGCAAAGAATGACTGGGGGATGAGGAAAGTGGGGGAGGTATTTAAGCCTTTGGCTGGGGTGTCCTTGCCTCCTCCTGGTGGCCAGATTCAGTATTTCCCACAAGTAATATAGCCTGAAAAACGTAGAACCTGATAACCACACTTACGGATCACAGATTATAGAGAGGAGGCAAAGACCCGGTAAACGAAGGCCACACACAAATACTCCACCGGCTTGCATAAAGACAAAAGACGCACCCAGGAGCAGAACAGCTACCAAAACTAACATCTGAGACGCAAAAGAAGGAAGGAGGAGACACAACAAACACCCGGTAAATGGAGGCGTGTACAGACTGCACTCCACCGGGGAAACCGGAGATCCACCAAAAACGTCAGATATAATTTAACTCATATTTACAGTGCACTGTAAACCAGGATAAGACAAGGACTACTGGGACATCTGCAATAAGGTACTATTTTGGCCGTAAGGCTGAAGAAACACATTAAGTAACGTGTTAGTATTTACCTATATGTTGGAAGTTTGCCAAACACAATTGCTACAAAATAACGGAAGACGAAAGCAACATTCATATGATATACACTAATGAAAGTTTATTTAAGGACATAGTCGCTACAAAATAGAGACTTTGCATCTAATTACTATATTCATTGCTTAACACTTTACGCATTTCAATATTGTTCATACTTAAAGGCCACAGCAACAGTGATTTTTATCACACAACAGAGTATGTTTTGGTTTTAAAATCTTACACATTTTATATAGTAAGGAAGTCTAGCATATTATATGTTTTGCATAGTAAAGACGTTTAGCATAGTCTATGTTTAGCTAATACAAAGTTGTTGTTTTTTTTATTGAGGTAAAAGTATTGGCATACACAATGGGCTGTACAGCATTATACAAATACGCTCCAAGAGTGCTTATAACAAGGTACATCTTATGAATCACATAATCAGAATGAAAAAAAAGAGAAACACCCATATAATGAACAATAACTGTTAACACAAAAACACAGAACCCAGGGTGCACATCATAAGTACATAGATAATGAGCAATATCTTCTCAGTAAAGTAAACATTTGCTGTAAAGGATAAAACAATTTAAGAAGGTACATGCCAGTAAAGAAGAGCTAAGCCCTCAATTTCTTTTAGGAGGCCTCTTTCGGACCTCACATCTTATTGAATAATAACATTTACCGAGAGCTATCTGGGTTAGAGGAGACCACATATGGATCTCATTAATGGGACCTCAAATTTTTTATTATTTTGCTATGATAAGGACTGTGTGGTTCTCAGTAAAGCAAGTTTCATTCCATATGAATGATATGAGAGAAGGGAACCCAAGCAAACCTGCTACTATGAGTATGAGACAAAGTCAACGTTATACTGTGTTGCAAGGGATAATGGTAAATTAATGATTAAGTTGCGGCATAAACAAGGTGAGCCGCGTAGTCAATTCTCCCAAATTGGGAGGCACATTATGGGGGGGGGGGGGAGGTGGTAAGTCAAATATTGGGAATACAAGCTATAGTTTAGGAGATTAATACAATGCAGTAGTGTCAACTATGGGTAGGAGAGGTAACCTTTAACTAAATAAAAAGCCCAATATAATATGGGAAGTAGAATACACAGTCTGGAAGCTAAGAATTAAGAGGTTCAGTATGGACTGGTGGAAGGCAGTTAAATAGATGTGATAAAAAAGTGAGAGTAAACAGGGTACATGTTAAGCTAGTGGTATGTCTGGTTCAATGTTGCATGGTTTTGAATAGCATAAAACTTACATGGTGCATGTAGCTCAATCCCCATGTAGTGGACCTCAGACTACTAAATAATAGTAGCCAAGCAGGACCAGCCCGCGCCCATGAAAGGTAAAGAAGATTATAGGTCACTACACAGCACTGACAACCACATCATGCTAAAAATAGTGAAGACTAAGCCTCACCTCAAAAGCTCAGAATAATCAAGCTTGCTAAGTGGGGGCTGGGGCCTTGGAAATGTGTAAAAGGGCCTTGGAATAAATACCTAGTGATCATTAAGGGAAGAGGACCAAGAAAGGCATATGCTATAGAACCACTGAGCTGTTGAGCATTTTGTATATTTAAGGAGCTGCCCCGGCCGCAGGCAACACCCCTACTGTAAATGAATGAGTCCCATCAGTCTCAGTAGTGAAAGTGGAAATGGCCTCTCTGGCTTCCCTCGCAATGCTTAACAAAAAGTAGATTTCACAGTTTATGAAGGAACACTTTTCTATGAATAGGCCAGCACTTTACACAAAATGGCTAAGTTTGATGTGTGAAATAAGTGAAGTGAGTTTGAGTGTTATAAATATACCATTGCAGTTGATTATACTATAATATAACATAAAAGATGAAAACACAAACATATTTAGCAAATACACATAGCTGGTGGTTAAATGCTAGATCTAATATAGGCCACAAAACATTAACCTTGGGAAAGAATTAACCGTTTATAAACAATGTAGAACACTAAATTCCTAAGCATCTATAACTGCTTTAACGACTTTCATTCAATGTAATACAGATAAAAACGTTTAAAGCTAGTTAGCTTGTTAAAGGGACAATAAAATATCTGCAAATCTGTAGGGAAGGCAATATTGTAGTTCTCCTCAGTAGACCGTGTCTGCGTTGACAATTAGCCCACACCAGCTCTAATGTGTCTCCATAAGTGTGTCCCTCTGCTGACATCCCTCAAAGGGCAAAATCCAAAACTAAGGTCCGACAGGGCCACAGATGTAGCAGTGCTAAATGACCACAGTTCGCAACCCCATACTGGATTGAGGTGCCACACAAATAAAGTTACTGGTGGTGTGAAGGTGTGCCGCTCTTCCCTCTCCTGCATTATAGAATAGATCAGTGCAAACATAGGATCAGCGTGTGGGGTAATGAGAGAGTGAGCCGGCATAAACCGGTAAAACGGATCAGCCATCGCTTCTTGCGTGTAGGGGGTTATTACAGCTGTATTCTTCAAAAGAGGATTAGCAGCCAGTAGCGTTACAGCTTGCGATGTTATAGGGGGTAGAACACTCACCCTGGTAGGCTTTAGCTTGTAATTCGTTACATCGGAGGTGTCTGCATCTGCTGTGGGGGCTGATGTAGCTGCCATTTCCTCCCTCTCCACAACTGCTCTAATGAGCTCAGTGTCAACTGTAGATTTTGGGGGAGCAAGGGTAAGCTGCGCCTGTTCTGCAAAGTTGTTAAGCAGCACCCACAGCTGTGAGTAAAAGTCCTCCATGGTTAGCAGTATAGTCACACGAACCTCTTGTATGGAATTGCGTCTGAGAGGTTGACAGCCCTTGTGACCTCGTGGCCACCGCGAGTTCCTATAGCTCCAATAAATATTAGATCAAGCGTGTGAATTTTCCTCAGATTAGTCTCTGCTATGGCTGCCCACCCCAGTAGTAGGCTTAGGTTGGAAATTTTGCAAAAATGCAAACTTTATATCGCCAAAACTAAAAGATCTTTGGGAGCTGTTAAATTGTGTGTCTAGGTTCCTCTCCAGCTGGCTCCGCCCCCCTCAGCTAATACAAAGTTTTATACTGTTAGCATACATATTGGGTATACACCCTATGGTTGATCAATAAATATTTTGATTTTATTTTTTGGTCTTCATAATTTTGACTTATACAGTCGCTAGATTTATATTTATTAGGCTGATTTGATAAATACGATATGCAGTGGCTTATATAGTCACCAGACCATGCTTATATTTAATCTATAAGGAGTGCATAATACTTGTATATTTTTTTATTTGTGATTAGGACTTGGGGAATTCACAATTTTACACTGCTCTATATTTAGTCATTTAACGTTTTTTTGGGAAAATGTTTTAAAGGTGAGCTATATTCCCACATCGACCAGACAGTTATATAACCTTTTTTCCCCGTTTCCCACAAGTAATTAATGCAGCTGTGGACTCTCCCTGTATTAAGAAGGAAATGGGCTTTCCGCTCAGTGACGTAATCAATTGGGCATTAAAAAGCTGGCGCCTCCAGTTCAGTGGCATGTCACCTTTGAAAAAGCCTTTGCGAAATGAGTCAGGTGACGCAAGAGAAGAGGCAGAGGTATTTCACTCTCTGTTATCACACCAGATAGTACTGCTATGTCCAGGTCTGTAATTGTATACATTTTATTTTTTGTACACAGAATAAATTCTTTGTTTTACTTGCACTTTTGAACACTACGGACTTTGTGTGAGTCAGTACCCGTCTCCTTTTTATGCACGCATAATAACTTCTATACAATATATTAAATGAAGATTTGGCACTGCTATCAAGTCTTAGCTTTGGGCCTTACAGTGGTATTTTTCTCTTTTTATGTACTTTTTGCTTATAAAGATTACTTGTTTCTTTGGATCTCTTTAAAGGGACAGTCAAGTTAAAAAAAAAAAAAAAAAAAAAAAAAAAAACTTTCATGATTTAAATAGGGCATGTAATTTTAAACAACTTTCCAATTTACTTTTATTACCAATTTTGCTTTGATCTCTTGGTATTCTTAGTTGAAAGCTAAATTTAGGAGGTATATATGAAATTTCTTAGACCTTAAAGGCCACCTTTAATCTGAAAGCATTTTGACAGTTTTTCCCTAATAGAGGGCGTTAGTTCATGTGTTTCATATAGATAACAATGAGCACAGGCACGTGAAGCTCCGAAGAGCAAGCACTGATTGGCTAAAAATGCAATTCGGTCAAAAGAACTGAAATAAGGGGGCAGTTTGCAGAGACATAGATACAAGGTAATCACAGAGGTAAAAAGTATATTATTATAACTGTGTTGGTTATGCAAAATTGGGGAATGGGTAATAAAGGGATTATCTACCCTTTTAAACAACAAAAATTCTGGTGTTTACTGTCCCTTTAATAGTGTTTAAGAGGTTAAGCACATTTTAAATACCGCCTATCAGTAAACACATACAGCTATCGTTTTGTTTAGAGATATTTTTTGCTTCTAAATCCACTATATACATGAAGGTCTAAAGTAACTCATGGAACTTTCTACATAAAACCAAGTCGCATGATATTATATAGCACCAGTTATAAATCATATTATGATTTTTTCGACATTACTGATGCAATAGACCATATATATTTCAGTGAGTGATGTACACATGTTTTGAATGGCAATAGATACTAAGACAAGCAAACAAAAGCATTGGATTTTGAAACAGATGTCAAAAATATACTTTTGTAAAAGGCCCTGGGAAGACGTCATGAGGAGAAATGAATCTCTTGACAAAAGACTGTAGAGAAAACATACCTTCCCCTTCTTGTTTAAGTAGGAACATATCTGTGTGCACAGTTCCCTTGTCAACATCCTTCTTCATTCTCTAAGGAAAAAAAAAGCAGGGTCAAGAAACATAGTCTCTAACGAATATGAACAGAAGTAGCCAGGCAGATTTTCTTTTCCCTAGAAGTGCAACTCCCATATTTTTAGTCTGATGTACACACATTATATAATAATGGATAGTTGTTTGTTTTATTTTGGCAAAGTGACATTCATGTGTCTACAGACCCTTGTATACAGTGATAAAAACAATCTCTAAAGTGTGAACATACAGAAATAAGATCACCTGTCAAACCAGGCGTCAAAGGAAGAACATTTTTTTTGGTTCTACCTAAGAGTATTTTAAATATATATGATAGTATTTTGTTTTTATGTAAAATGGACGTTTTTACATAAAAAAACGTTGTCAGCCAGTGAACTTTCCATCATATAGGGTTCAGTTAAAGACAATTGTCATTTCTAAACTCTATATAAACGGCTTTAACATAACACTTTTTTTAAATGCAAAAATAAAATGAACATGTTTAACTATAGCTCATTCATAAGTTTGATGGATGTGTTTTTTTTTTTTTTTTTTTGTTTTTTTTTAAAGGTTTGATGGCTCTATTGCTCTACTGTAATCTAGACAATAACACATAGTAATAATTAACAGCTGCAAGTCACTGACCTGAACTTGTTCAACAAGTAGCAATCATTAAGGGCTCGATTTATCATTGATATTCTCCTATATTTGCCCCTATTTATAATTAAAAAATGTGCCTAAAAGTGGGCAAGTTCGACTGTAAAAATCTTCTACTCTGTTACCATTACCCTTGGAGAACATGTTCCAAAAATGGGTTAAATTGGATCCTTTTAGTGTTATTTCTTATAGTACTCCTCATCAATTTAACTAGTTACAAAATGCATCATTTATTTTCCCCTATACATGATTAAAAGTTCTCCTGCTAATATATAACAAAGAGCAATAATAATTTATATAGGAATGCAAAAATAATATGTATTGGGGTGATAAAAAGTATATATATATATATATATTGGTAGTGGGTATTTTGACTTGCCCTGTGTGTGTAGAAAATGTCTATTTTGCTTTAAAAAGTTCCTCCTGATGTATTTCAATAGCAGCTATATCTGAATATTCCACTATCATCAATGGAATGAGAGGTTAGAAGTGTGAAGTATGGGTTCCAGATGTCAGCGCTCATAGAAGGGAGGAAACATAAAAAAAAGAACAATGTATGGTGCAGTATGAAAGCACTGGTGTATAGTGTAGCAAAAACATAATTTATGTAAGAACTTACCTGATAAATTCATTTCTTTCATATTAGCAAGAGTCCATGAGCTAGTGACGTATGGGATATACATTCCTACCAGGAGGGGCAAAGTTTCCCAAACCTCAAAATGCCTATAAATACACCCCTCACCACACCCACAATTCAGTTTAACGAATAGCCAAGAAGTGGGGTTATAAGAAAGGAGCGAAAGCATCAAAAATAAGGATTTGGAATAATTGTGCTTTATACAAAAAAAAAAAACATAACCACCACAAAAAGGATGGGTCTCATGGACTCTTGCTAATATGAAAGAAATGAATTTATCAGGTAAGTTCTTACATAAATTATGTTTTCTTTCATGTAATTAGCAAGAGTCCATGAGCTAGTGACGTATGGGATAGAAGATACCCAAGATGTGGAACTTCCACGCAAGAGTCACTAGAGAGGGAGGGATAAAATAAAGACAGCCAATTCCACTGAAAAAATAATCCGCAACCCAAATCTTAATAATGAAAAAAACTGAAATTATAAGCAGAAGAATCAAACTGAAACAGCTGCCTGAAGTACTTTTCTACCAAAAACTGCTTCAGAAGAAGAGAAAACATCAAAATGGTAGAATTTAGTAAAAGTATGCAAAGAAGACCAAGTTGCTGCTTTGCAAATCTGATCAACAGAAGCTTCATTCCTAAAAGCCCAGGAAGTAGAAACTGACCTAGTAGAATGAGCCGTAATACTTTGAGGCGGGGGCTTACCCGACTCCACATAAGCATGATGAATCAAAGACTTTAACCAAGACGCCAAAGAAATGTCAGAAGTTTTCTGACCTTTCCTGGAACCAGAAAAGATAACAAATAAACTAGAAGTCTTTCTAAAATCTTTAGTAGCTTCAACATAATATTTCAAAGCTCTTACTACATCCAAAGAATGTAAAGATCTCTCCAGAGAATTCTTAGGATTAGGACACAATGAAGGGACAACAATTTCTCTACTAATGTTGTTAGAATTCACAACCTTAGGTAAAAATTGAAATGAAGTCTGCAACACTGCCTTATCCTGATGAAAAATCAGAAAAGGAGATTCACAAGAAAGAGCAGATAACTCAGAAACTCTTCTAGCAGAAGAGATGGCCAAAAGGAACAAAACTTTCCAAGAAAGTAATTTAATATCCAGAGAATGCATAGGTTCAAACGGAGGAGCCTGTAAAGCCCTCAGAACCAAATTAAGACTCCAAGGAGGAGAGATTGACTTAATGACAGGTTTGATACGAACCAAAGCCTGTACAAAACAATGAATATCAGGAAGATTAGCAATCTTTCTGTGAAAAAGAACAGAAAGAGCAGAGATTTGTCCTTTCAAGGAACTTGCAGACAAACCTTTATCCAAACCATCCTGAAGAAACTGTAAAATTCTAGGAATTCTAAAAGAATGCCAGGAGAATTTATGAGAAGAACACCAAGAAATGTAAGTCTTCCAGACTCGATAATAAATCTTCCTAGACACAGATTTACGAGCCTGTAACATAGTATTAATTACTGAGTCAGAGAAACCTCTATGACTAAGAATCAAGCGTTTCCATACCTTCAAATTTAATGATTTGAGATCCTGATGGAAAAATGGGCCTTGAGATAGAAGGTCTGGTCTTAACGGAAGTGTCCAAGGTTGGCAACTGGCCATCCGAATGAGATCCGCATACCAAAACCTGTCAGACCATGCTGGAGCCACCAGCAGTACAAACGAACGTTCCATTAAAATTTTGGAAATCACTTTTGGAAGAAGAACTAGAGGCGGAAAGATATAGGCAGGATGATAATTCCAAGGAAGCGACAGCGCGTCCACTGCTTCCGCCTGAGGATCCCTGGATCTGGACAGATACCTGGGAAGTTTCTCGTTTAGATGAGAAGCCATCAGATCTATTTCTGGAAGTCCCCAGATTTGAACAATCTGAAGAAATACCTCTGGGTGAAGAGACCATTCGCCCGGATGTAACGTCCGCTTCCCAATTGTCTACACCTGGGATGTGAACCGCAGAAATTAGACAGGAGCTGGATTCCGCCCATACAAGTATTCAAGATACTTCTTTCATAGCTTGAGGACTGTGAGTCCCACCTTGATGACTGACATATGCCACGGTTGTGACATTGTCTGTCTGAAAACAAATAAACGATTCTCTCTTCAGAAGAGGACAGAACTGAAGAGCTCTGAAAATCGCACAGAGTTCCAAAATGTTGATTGGTAATCTCGCCTCCTGAGATTCCCAAACCCCCTGCACTGTCAGAGATCCCCATACAGCTCCCCAACCTGAAAGACACGCATCTGTTTAGATTACAGTCCAGGTTGGATGAACAAAAGAGGCCCCTTGAATTAGACGATGGCGATTCAACCACCAAGTCAGAGAAGATAGAATATTGGGATTTAAGGATATTAATTGTGATATCTTTGTATAATCCCTGCACCACTGGTTCAGCATACAAAGCTGAAGAGGTCTCATGTGAAAACGAGCAAAGGGGATCGCGTCCAATGCAGCAGTTATGAGAGCTAGAATTTCCATGCACAAAGCTACCGAAGGGAACGATTGAGACTGAAGGTTTCGACAAGCTGAAACCAACTTCAGACGTCTCTTTTCTGTTAAAGACAAAGTCATGGACACTGAATCTATTAGAAAGCCCAAAAAGGTTACCTTTGTCTGAGGAATCAATGAACTCTTTGGTAAATTGATTCTCCAACCATGTTTTTGAAGAAACGACACAAGTTGATTCGTATGAGATTCTGCAGAATGTAAAGACTGAGCAAGTACCAAGATATCGTCCAAATAAGGAAATACCGCAATACCCTGTTCTCTGATTACAGAGAGAAGGGCACCGAGAACCTTTGAAAAGATCCTTGGAGCTGTTGCTAGGCCAAACGGAAGGGCAACAAACTGGTAATGCTTATCTAGAAAAGAGAATCTCAGAAACTGATAGTGATCTGGATGAATTGGAATATGAAGATATGCATCCTGTAAGTCTATTGTAGACATATAATGCCCTTGCTGAAGAAAAGGCAGAATAGTCCTTATAGTCACCATTTTGAATGTTGGTATCCTTACATAATGATTCAATATTTTTAGATCCAGAACTGGTCTGAAGGAATTCTCCTCCTTTGGTACAATGAACAGATTTGAGTAAAACCCCAGAACCCGTTCCAGAACTGGAACTGGCACAATTACCCCAGCCAACTCTAGGTCTGAAACACATTTCAGAAATGCCTGAGCCTTCACTGGGTTTACTGGAATGCGAGAGAGAAAAAATCTTCTCACAGGTGGCCTTACCTTGAAACCTATTCTGTACCCTTGTGAAACAATATTCTGAATCCAAAGACTGTGAATCGAATTTATCCAAATATCTTTGAAAAATTGTAACCTGCCCCCTACCAGCTGTGCTGGAATGAGGGCCGCACCTTCATGTGGACTTGGGAGCTGGTTTTGACTTTCTAAAAGGCTTGGATTTATTCCAGACTGGAGGTTTCCAAATGGAAACCGTTCCTTTAGGGGAAGGGTCAGGCTTCTGTTCCTTATTCTGACGAAATAAACGAAAACGATTAGCAGCCCTGTATTTACCTTTAGATTTTTTGTCCTGAGGCAAAAAGGTTCCTTTCCCCCCAGTAACAGTTGAAATAATAGAATCCAACTGTGAACCAAATAATTTATTACCTTGGAAAGAGAGAGAAAGCAAAGTTGACTTAGAAGTCATATCTGCATTCCAAGATTTAAGCCATAAAGCTCTTCTAGCTAAAAACATATACCTGACATCAATTCTAATGATATCAAAAATGGCATCACAAATAAAGTGATTAGCATGTTGAAGAAGTTTAACAATGCTATAAGCATTATGGTCTGACACTTGTTGCGCTAAAGCCTCCAACCAGAAAGTGGAAGCTGCAGCAACATCAGCCAAAGAAATAGCAGGCCTAAGAAGATTACCTGAACATAAATAAGCTCTCCTTAGAAAGGATTCAAGCTTCCTATCTAAAGGATCCTTAAAGGAAGTACTATCTGCCGTAGGAATAGTAGTACGTTTAGCAAGAGTAGAGATAGCCCCATCAACTTTAGGGATTTTGTCCCAAAACTCTAATCTATCAGATGGCACAGGGTACAATTTCTTAAAACTTGGAGAAGGAGTAAATTAAGTACCCAGACTATTCCATTCCCTAGAAATTACTTCTGAAATAGCATCAGGAACTGGAAAAACTTCTGGAATAACTACATGAGGTATGAAAACCGAATTTAAACGCTTAGTAGATTTAGTATCAAAAGGACTAGACTCCTCCATAGCTAATGCAATTAACACTTCTTTAAGTAAAGAACGAATAAACTCCATTTTAAATAAATATGAAGATTTATCAGTGTCAATATCTGAGGCAGAATCTTCTGAACCAGATAGATCCTCATCAGAAACAGATAAGTCAGAATGATGGCGGTCACTTAAAAATTAATTTGAAATATGAGAAGTTTTAAAAGACCTTTTACGTTTACTGGAAGGAGGAATAACAAACAGAGCCTTCCTAATAGATTTAGAAACAAATTCTTTTACATTAACAGGGACATCCTGAACATTAGATGTTGAAGGAACAACAACAGGTAATGGATTATTACTAATGGAAACACAATCTGCATTAGAAAGTTTATCATGACAGTTATCACAAACTACAGCCGGAGGAACAGTTACCAAAAGTTTACAACAGATGCACTTAACTTTGGTAGAACCAGCATCAGGCAGCGTCTTTCCAGAAGTAGATTCTGATCCAGGGTCAGGTTGAGACATCTTACAATATGTAATAGAAAAAAAAACATATAAAGCAAAATTATCAAATTCCTTAAATGACAGTTTCAGGAATGGGAAAAAAATGCCAAATGAACAAGCCTCTAGCAACCAGAAGCAATGAAAAATGAGACTGAAATAATGTGAAAAAAAGGTGGAGACAAGAATGAGGCCCACATTATTGGCGCCAAGTACAACGCCCATATTTTTTGGCGCCAAAAATGACGCCACATCCTGTGACGCCGAAAAAAATGACGCCCACATTTTTGGCGCAAAAAAAACGTCTGAACACATATACGTCAAAAAATGACGCAACCACGAACAAACTTCCGGCGTCAATTAGGGCGCCGGAAATGACAAAATGTTTGCGCCAAAAAAGTCTGCGTCAAGAATGACGCAATAAATTGTAGCATTTTCAGCCCCCGCGAGCCTAACAGCCCACAGGGAAAAAAGTCAATTGAAAAAATGTTTTAAAGGTAAGAAAAAAATATTTATTCATATGCATTATCCCAAATAATGAAACTGACTGTCTGAAATAAGGAATACTGATTATCCTGAATCATGGCAAATATAAGTTTAAACACATATATTTAGAACTTTACAAATAAAGTGCCCAACCATAGCTTTAGGGTGTCATAATAAAATAAGACTTACTTACCCTAAGACACTCATCTACATATAGTAGATAGCCAAACCAGTACTGAAACGAGAATCAGTAGAGGTAATGGTATATAAGAGTATATTGTCGATCTGAAAAGGGAGGTAGGAGAAGAAATCTCTACGACCGATAACAGAGAACCTATGAAATAGATCCCCTAGAGGAAAACCATTGTATTCAAATAGGCAATACTCTCTTCACATCCCTCTTACATTCACTGCACTCTGAGAGGAAAACCGGGCTCCAGCCTGCTGCGAAGCACATATCAACGTAGAATCTAGCACAAACTTACTTCACCACCTCCACGGGAGGCAAAGTTTGTAAAACTGAATTGTGGGTGTGGTGAGGGGTGTATTTATAGGCATTTTGAGGTTTGGGAAACTTTGCCCCTCCTGGTAGGAATGTATATCCCATACGTCACTAGCTCATGGACTCTTGCTAATTACATTAAAGAAAAGTAATAGAGTAATGCTCACCTAGTTTGACCTCAAACTTGTGTGATATGTTTGAAGCGTGGAGGGGATTTAATCCCTATCTGTGTTAAAGTTGTTAACGTCTATGCGACCAGTTGGAGTATGGTATTCCCTTCTTCTAGTAGCCTGAGGGTATGGTAAGCTTCTCCTCTGTGGAGTATGGTAAACTTTTCCTCTGCTGGATATGGTGAGCTTCTCCTTTGCAAAGAATGATATGCTTCTCCTCCGTGGAGTATGGTGCCCTTCTTTGTAAGGTATGGTAAGCTTCTCCCCTGTGGAGTATGGGTAGAAACCTCTAGGGGGTGGAGGTAGAGGTTAACACTCGTCCTGTATGGAGTGAAAATGTGTGAAAGATTCTTTGAGGGCAGAAATAATAAATCTCTGAGGCAAGCTTTTAAGTTACAACAATAATTACTTTATTAAGCACTGGCTAAAAACACAATCGGTTTGTGATTGATAGATTTAATTAAAATTAATTTTAAGGGAAAAAGGCCCCCAAAAAATGTATTTCTGTCCTCCTGATAAATAAGTCCCAGATGAAAGTGGGCTTGTAAATGTCTATTGACAATAGGTCTGTGAATATCTTTTTGCAAAAACGTCCGGTGTTGCAAAGGATCCAATTTAACCCATTTTTGGAACATGTTCTCCAAGGGTAATGGTAACAGAGTACAAAACTGCTACCCTGAAGTTGTTAGTACAGGTAGAGTAGGTCTGAACGATAATGGTTGTTTCCGTTTTATCCAATTTGCAAAGGATGGAAAGATGCAATGTAAACACTACCTTAGTGTGTCTCTCGAATGTCCAGGTAGGTATTTTGCAAAGATGATGTCCTATAGTGCAGATGGTTGTGGATATAATTCCCGTCTGCAACAGGGTCCGTTCCTGGAAGTATAGTATTTGTCTGTCTCGCCAGACCAGACTAATTACGTTAGTGGTGGACGTGCCCTTACGCGTTTCGTGAACTACGTTCACTTCAGAGGGTATACCCACAAGGCTCTGGATGACGCTTTTATAGTGTATCAGAGCTGAAAATTGCAATTGATTGCTTACAGCTATGTGATTTTTATTTTATTGCTGCGGTGTATTGAAAAAATAATTATCTTAAATCGATTAAAAAGCTACAACTTATGTGATAGAACAAATTTATGGGGACACACTAGCTTTTTGGGACTCTGTCAGGAACAAAGGGTTTTTCTTTGTTTGTTTAATTTGGCCAAATTTTTATTATTTAATTATAAAAAAATTATACAGAAAATGCCAATGATTACGTGTGTTTTTTAAAATGTATATATAATACATGTGCCACTTTCATGACGTTTATGTCTTTGTTTTGCTAGATTACCGTTATTGACTGTTTGGCATGTAATGGTATATAACGCATGTGTATGTGCACACATTTTTGTAAGTAAACCAGAGTATTTACAGATCACAGTATGTATTTTACTCATGTGTGCGAGTTTTAATTTTAAAACTTGATTTTACCTATGTGTTTATGCATAAGTTTCAAAATAGGAGAAGAGAGAGATATACTTATAAAGTATTTTTTAGTGAAATTAATTAACTCATATGGAGTGAGTATCAAAGAACAGGACCTGTATTTTTTGTCAGAAACTAAAAAAATGCAGCTAGATCGATGTCCTTAATAAGACCTATTGGTTGTAAAGTCTTTAAACGATGGATCCAATAGGTCTCTCTTTTGCGTAACTCTAGTAATCTCTCTTTGCCTTTAGAGCTGGGTATTTGTTCAATTGCTTTAATTGTAAAGTTGTCACTGTTTTTATTGTGACACTGTTCAAAGTGTTTTCCAATAGCGTATTCGGAATCGGCTTCTTTAATGATATTTATATGTTCAAGCACTCGCTTCTTGAGACTTCTTTTTGTACACCCTACATAGAATTTCTGGCACAAGCATTCTAACATATACACCACAAATTCTGATTTGCAGTTAAGGAAACCCTCTATAGGTACCTGTTCATTGTCATTTTTAATGATCCATTTGTTCATTTCTCTGTTTTTATTTGGGTGACTGCAGCATACACAGATTTTTCGTCCACACTTGAAAAATCCTTTAATTGGAGGAATTTTTTTTTCTTTGATTTTTGTTCTCTTTAGAGTGGTTGGTGCAAGGATATTTGTAATGCACTTATTTTTTCTATAAGTTACTTTTGGTGGTTCAGTGACAATATTCGCTAGTACTGGATGTTTTTTGCTTGTTCAGAATCCTCTCTATTTGTTTAGCACCATTTGTATACATGGTGATATATCTGTGGTTGTGCTTTTATTCTGTCTCAATCTACAATCTCAGTATTAGTGATTTTAGTTTCCAAAAGACTTCTCCTGGTTGTGTTTTTTACTTTATCGTAAGCTTCTTTAACTACAGTTTCTGGGTAACGTTTGTATTTAAATTTTAATTTAAGAATCTCAGCTGTATTTTCAAAATCCTTATCTTTGCTGCAGTTTCGCTTAATTCGTTGGAACTGGCCATAAGGGATGTTATTAATCCAGTTCGGGTGGTGACAACTGGTCGCGTGTAGGTAACCGTTAGTATCTGGGTTTTTTTAGTGTAGTTTTTTGTGTGAATGGTGGTGCCTTCAAAGAAAATGTCTAAAAAATCTAAAGTTTTGTCCCCCCATGTTTTTGTGAAGGTAAGATTTATGTAATTTGTATTTAGATGATTTGTGAAATTATCAAATTCACTTTCGTCTCCTTCCCAGATGATAATATCATCTATGAATCTTACAAAATTTTATTTTGATTAGGTATGGTTTTTTCTGTAGTATGTGGATTTCCTCAAATTTTCCATGTATAAATTTGCAAAATTTGGATCAAATATTGCCCCCATTGCGGTACCCCATTTCTGAAGGTATATGGTTTTGTCAAATGAAAAATAATTCTTACCAAGTATAAATTTAATTGTCTCTCCAATGAAATGTATTAGTGTTTTATTGATCTTGCTGTTTTTTTTCTGAGAAAAATTGAACACTTTCAATCCCTTTCTATTGTGGTATAAAGGGAGGTCACATCTAGTGAAGCAAAGTGGTAATTATCTTTCCATGTGAGATTGTCTATTAAAGATAATAGGTGGGTGGTATCTCTTAAATAGGACTCTAATTTGGGTACTTCTGGCTGCAAAAAATTGTCTATGTATTTGGATAAATGGCTGGTTAAGCTGTTTATGTCCGAGATAATTGGTCTACCCGTTTTTTCGTCCTTATGGACCTTAGGAAGGTGATAGAAAACTGCCATCTTTGGGGTTTCAAATTTAAGAAAATTAAATTTATCCATATTAAGGATGCTTTCCCTTTTGGCCTTCCTAATAAGATCTAGGTATTGCTGTAAATATATATCGGTGGGATCTGTTTTTAGAACTTCATATGTTTGAGTGTCAGAGAGAATGCGATGTGCTTCTAGCATGTAGTCCCCATAGTTTTGTACTACAATGCTTCCTCCCTTATCCGCCTGTCTGAAAACCAAATCATTGTTATTTACATTTTTAAGTGCTGATCTTTCTTTAAAAGTGAGTTTTCTCTTTTTGATATTGGAGTTATTACACATTTCTTCAATGTCTTGTTTTACCAAGTCCTGAAAAAACATAAATTATGCTTACCTGATAATTTTCTTTTCTTCTGATGGAAAGAGTCCACAGCTGCATTCATTACTTTTGGGAAATAAGAACCTGGCCACCAGGAGGAGGCAAAGAAACCCCAGCCAAAGGCTTAAATACTCCTCCCACTTCCCTCATCCCCCAGTCTTTCTGCCGAGGAACAAGGAACAGTAGAAGAAATATCAGGGTGAAAGGTGCCAAAATAATAAAATAAGGACGCCCCACATAAAATTACATGTGGGGAGCTGTGGACTCTTTCCATCAGAAGAAAAGAAAATTATCAGGTAAGCATAATTTATGTTTTTCTTCTTAAATGGAAAGAGTCCACAGCTGCATTCATTACTTTTGGGAAAACCATACCCAAGCTATAGAGGACACCGAATGCCAAAACGGGAGGGTACAATAGGCGGCCCATTCTGAGGGAACCAAGCCAGAAAAACACAAACCATCCCAAACCCTGCTTCTTCAGAGCCGGGCAGAAAATTAAGAGTGAAAAAGGCCCCCCGAGGACACAGACTCAGACAGTCCGAAAGTCCAACCAGAGATCCCAAGCAGATTCACGGAACCAACACTCCACCAAAAGGACCGTCGCCCCATAGGCAATCCCACACTCCCTGTACTAGTACAAATACCCAAAAGGTATAAAGATCTTCTTAAAGGAACCATCTCCTGTAGACAAGAAGAGCCCAAGGATCGTACAGAAGCATCAAAAATGACAGCTGAAAATCAGTGTTAATTTCGTTGACTAAAACTAGACTAAAATGAGTATAAAACTAAAGAAATTCTGATGACTAAAATACGACTAAAACAAAAATGGCATTTTAGTCAAAAGACTATGACTAAAACTAAATCAAAATTTGCTGACAAAAACATTTTATGCAAGGTGTTATAATCAATCCATATCTAATTACTGCTTTTTTGTAAAATTATGTAACAAATTTATTAAATTTTAAGATAAAGACATGTTATATACCACAACAGTTAAATCTGTAATGCATGTTCAAACCTTAATAACATAAATAAAAACAGGTTAATAAACCTTTACTCAAGGAGTATATAATGAGTTTGGAAGTTCTAAAGCAGTGGTAATATCGTTGCCGAAAATGTTTAGAATCTGTGAACAATCAATTGATTCTTCCTATAGAAATAAGAATAACCCACAAGTATGGGTTTAAGTTATGCTGTGCCTGTGCTAGCTGCATAAACTTTTTGCTGTGTTGAGTTACTTGATACTTGTTTTAATTATTAACAGAGAACTGTTAAAGTTTTTATATTGGGTAATATGTGCAAAGACGTTACAGCCAAAACAGTTTACTTTGTTTTTTTATATTTTAAAGTTGCACTTCTGTTTGTTTATGAAACTTGGTTTTATTTAATTTTAAATTTAATAAAGATGTTATATATCCCAACGGCTAAATCTTTGTGTCTGTATTACATGTTTAAACCTTAATACCATAAATAATAACAGGTGTTATGTTTGCTCCTGGAGTATATAATCAGTTTGCAAATTATAGAGAAATGCTTAAATAATGCATTACACTTTAACTAAACACCTTAGATTTTAGTCAACTAAAATCTACTGGAGATTCAGTCGACTAAAACTAAAACAATTCAGATGACTAAAATACGACTAAAAAAGCATTTTAGTCAAAAGACTAAAACTAAATCAAAATTTTTCATCAAAATTAACACTGCTGAAAACCAAGCCCTTGACATCGGAACTCAGAAAAAAACTGAGTAATGAAAATACGGTAGGAACCCAGTAAAAAAATGCCTGAGTACAGAAACTCACCGTCCTCTGTACAATTCCAAGACATCCACAAGGAAAACTGCCAACAAGGCAAATACCAAATTGCCCACCCTCCCAGACAGAGGGCACCCACAAGGCCAGCTAAGGCGCCGGACTAACCAAAAGTCCACTGGCCCTAAGACCTGCGAACGAACAACCGATCTCAAATCGTACCCCCAGCCAGATTAGCCCAAGCAATGGAGGATCTGAGCAGGGAAACAAGGTAACCAAGGAACCACCCACGAAGCGAAAGAGTAGACACAGCTACTCCATCTAGAGACACTCGAGAAGGCACCAGATCCAAAGAAAACTCGTGAGCCAACCAAGTAAAGTCAATGTTGGCCAAGAGCCCAGTTAGGAAAAAAACAACAGAATTGACCATTGTCCGAACCGAAGAAAAAAACCTGCTTCAACCTCCCACCCACCGGAGAGCTCCCACAAAGGAACTACACCTCCGAAGAGAGGAGAGAAGGACATAGGGAACCCCCAAAAACAAGAGCATCGAGAGACACCTGCCCAAGGAACAGGAATGTCAAGGAAGAAATCGGGAGAAAACAAGGTCACTCCACTGTATCACAGAAGAGTCCCTCAGTGAAAACCTCATCGAGTCAGTGTGCCTAGCAGGCACGGAAATAAAACTTGCACTTGCAACCATCTCCCGTGAAGCCGGAACTGCCACCGACAAGGGACCAAAGGCGGCTGACCACAGGGAACCCCAGCTATCTGGCTCCCAGAAAAGCTGGCCCAATAAAAATCCAGAACAAGGACGAAGGTCAAGGAACCCGGAACGCTGAACTCCCAGGTCCGACCTAGGGTCTGACACCCGGTAAAATCCCCCGGCGGGATTCAAAAGAATGAGCAGAGAATAACTACGCGGCAACAGGAAGATCAGGAAAAGTCCCCCATGTCCTAAAAAGGTTAAACAAAACCATCATGCAGGAACAGTAATCCCTG
Source organism: Bombina bombina (assembly GCF_027579735.1). Classification (NCBI taxonomy): domain Eukaryota; kingdom Metazoa; phylum Chordata; class Amphibia; order Anura; family Bombinatoridae; genus Bombina; species Bombina bombina. The sequence continues at coordinate 1,269,102,838 of NC_069499.1, forward strand.
GTCCCAGAGACCGATAGACCTCCCAGGGAACATCCAGATGAAGCTGGATAAAAAGAGCAAGAGCTCTGCAAGTCCCAATCCAAAGGGAAGAGACCCCCTCACAGAAGACCAATTCTCTAAAAGTAGCAAGGACTCAAGGACGTATAAAGACGCTCGATGATTAGTCAACCAAGCGACATGAACACGAATGTGCTTGACTAGCGCAGCTAATCCCCTACCAGGGATCAAGCGCCACCTAGTAAAACTACCCGAAGGAGGGAAGGCTAAACATACCTCACCGTGGATCGAAACTGTAACCATGATGCTGAGCACCTTCAGAGTATAGCATTCTGATTTAGCCCTCCAGCTAGTCACGAACCCCAGAAACAAGGGGACAGTGAGGACAAGCTACCCACAGAATACTACAGGACTCTATACCCCTCAGGATAAACCAAAGGGCAGAAATAAGTGGTTGTGGATGCCACTTAAGCAGCAATCCCTAAACCACATGAGAAAGATCATTATGACCTATAGATCTCCAGACTACACTGTCAGATGTCCTTAGAGGAACAAAATAACTCCCGAAGGGAAACCAGATTCCCCGAAGGTGACCTGTCCCCAGAAGATAGTCCAGAAGGTCACAAAACCAGAGACCTCCAACAGAACAAGTCCTAAAAGGACAAATTCAAAAGCCTCCAAAAAGCTAAAACCCACCCTGATGGGCAGACAAAAGGCGCTAGGGCCTCTATCCTTCGCAACACGTGGAAGGAATACTCCAGCTCCCCAAAAAGCTGGAAAAACGGGTAGAGACGCAGCATGTTCGCTGACCAGTCCCCCGAGAGATAGCTATAAAAAAACGAAACACTCCCGAGAACCACTCGGACCCGAGAGTCCTGGTAAATGCTTAACTAGAAGCAAAATAACACAAACATTATTGTGAGAAATCAGCATCCCTACCAGACCAGTTAGGCCGACGGTCGCCATGTGTCTGAAAAGTCTTGTGACAGCAGAACTGAATCCAAGCAGGGCCAGCCCGCAACAGGGTTACCACCGCCCAGCAGACTATTCTATTCTCAGAGAGAGGCAGAAAATATTTAACAGATTAATATGGAACTAACGTGTTCCTAACAACTTCAATAGAAGCAAAACCATGAGCATTGATCCCAGAAAAAAAAAAAAATTCCCACGGGAACTATTATAAGGAAAACCAAAAATTAAACTGGCAACCCAAAGGTTAACACCCAAAAATTGGATAGAAGGCACCCAGGACCCACCTAATGGAAAACCTGTTCAAACAAACTGGGAAGGATCTCGAAAACAAGACATAGAAGAGATTATACCATCCCCCCATATCTAAAAAGGTTGTGTCAATTGAAGAAAAGGCTACCGAGTCCCATAACCCATAAGGGTAGGGTTCCCCAGTAAGCCGAAAACGTGTCTGAGGAAGACACTAAGGCAAGCCCGCCTGTGACGAAAAACAGCACTCTAGAAAGGTTACTCCCTCAGGGAGCTGCATACGTCCACCCAGGGTCGAGAGACCCTGGATAATTGGGCACGAGCACAATCGCCGACAAACATCTGGACCCTGCAGCCGAGCCAGCATCAAAAGGATGTAGAAACGAAAACGCGCCACCACCTCCGTGGGGAACGGACTCCCATCCGAGAAGGGAAAGACATAACTTGGGTTACCCGCATGTGTAGTATTAGAAGGGAGCGGTAGGAAATTCACCTCCCAGAGAACAGGGCATCCTGAGGCGGAAGGCTGAGCAGTCTCTTGAACCCCCGAGCTAGAGGAACAAGGAGCATTAGAACGGGATGAGGAACATAACTGATGGACCTGTGTCCAAGGGTCCGATTCACACTCATCACAGGACGAGGAGTCTGACCCAGAAAGTTGACCCGGATTCAACATCAGTATCCTCCATGGTTGGATACTTGAAGTGGACTATAAAACCAAAATAAAAACGGCACCCGACACCCCCAATGACTGGGCCACTCACCACCTCCTGATAACCAGAACGCAGCAGACTATTACTCATACGCCACACAGACAGGAATGCGGAAATGGGAGACACGGACGTAAAAACGCCCAGTCACCAGGTGAACCGTACAGTCCAAAATAAAAAGCACGTCCAACCGCAAGGTTGCAGCACCTTGAAAGCCTATATGTTCCAAGCCAGAGCCAGAAAAACACTACACATAAGCAGGTTAAATCACATAATAAAAACATGATTAAACACCAAGACGCCCCCAAAATGGTCATGCATCCTAAGCTATATGGCATATATCTATAATATGGAGAAACCTATCTTTTACTCCCTAAATAATTCGGACCTGTTTGAACTAGTGTGGGCAGATTGGCAATCCTGCTACACCACTACTTGGTCCCCGAATACTAGAGTAAATACGCATTAGATGACCTCTGATGTCTATCCTCTGAATAAGAACTTCCCTTCTATCTCTAACGCTACTATCACCCTTCCTCTTCTCTCCAACCCCTTCCCCATCCCAACTAACCTACCTCTTATGATAAGAGCTATATCATGCTCACTCTCCATTTTATGAATACATTCCAACCTGAAATGTTGAAATTGTTTCAATTTTCTGTTTATATATCCTGTAGGAGCTTGTGTGCTCCAAAAACACTCACTACGTTATCTTTGTAATTGAGAATATTATTTATCAATAATAAAAAAAAAAAAAAAAAAAAAAAAAAAAACATGATTAAACCCCCCTTGTTAAATAATCCTCCTCAGGAGATATTAACCCTTGATTCCAAGATACTAAAGGAGGCTCATTGAGACCCCGAATTTTCCCTAACAAATGCGTTACAGATGTTGACTTTTTAACTCTTTTTTATATTATCTTTAGAAACGTCTCTATAGCTTCATTACATTTCTATGCACTTAAGAATAAATTATTTTAACTTTTCTATTGGGTTTTATACTTTTATTATATTCTTTGCATATATATGCATTATCAGTTTCTAGCTGGTTATCTTTAGCTTTGAGCGCCCTTACACCCCTTTCTGTGTTCACATACTTTTAATAGATTGAAGGATCTATTTTTTCTGTAAGGAGTTTGATACCCCATACCCAGCGCACTATTTCATTCACACATTCCCAAATGCGTTACAGTGCAATCAGAGATGGTAAATGAAATGATCTAACCGGATTCCCCGCCGTGGAACAGAAGCATGGCCCTTCAAGTGTGACGAATATTAACATCGCCTCCGCCATGGACTTGAGAGAGGACAGCAGGTAGTGAAGCGAAGTTCGACAACGCCAAGTGCTGAAAGGGAGCTGTGAATACGAGTCGGGATGGTGTCGCAGGGGAAGCTCCCACTGTATCTCTGGACTCTCACTTTCGCCCTAGCCTTCACATGAGAGACTGAAAGGATTACTTAAAACTCCCATTTCTTGTCGAAGAGTAGCACCCTACATAAGAAACATTAATATAGAAAAAATAAAATAAAAAAAAACTTCTGACACTTCTCTGCCAACCTCCTGGGACGAAAGGCAAAGAATGACTGGGGGATGAGGGAAGTGGGAAGTGTCTTTGCCTTTTCCTGGTGGCCAGGTTCTTATTTTCCAAAAGTAATGAATGCAGCTGTGGACTATTTCCATTTAAGAAGAAAAGAGCAAGCTGTTTGCCTTTCGAGTGGACCAGGTAAAAAATTGATTTGGGTCTTAAGGTACTGTGTTTGAATGGCATTTCACATTCATTAGGTGTATCGTTATTAAATGCTGTGACCGATGGGTTGGATTCCCTTTCTAGTTCTAGCATGTTTGTTATGGTGTCAGAGTCTCCCTGACAGAAACAGAAAATCCAATAGTTCTCAATGTTAACTTTTTCTGTTTTTGCAAAATGTCTTTGCAGTGTTAACTTGCGTATGAATTTGCTTGTATCAATAAATAAATCAAACGAGTTAGGTTTGTTTGTGGGGGCAAAGGATAAACCTTTTTTAAGAAGGCTTCTTCTACAGTTAAAATGTGACTAGATAGGTTAAAGATCTTTATGTTTTCTTTATTAGCTGAATAAGTGTTTATATCTGTTACCATTTTGCCTTTGTTTCTTTTGTCCTCCTCTACAACCTCTCGTTCGGTTCGGTCTAGTTGTCTTTTTTGTGGTCTCTGAAGGTGGTGTGTAGTTTGGGGTTTCGAAAGCAGACTCTCTTCTTGCTCTTAGTTCTAAAAAATGCGGTCTGTTTGATTCTACATTATCCCCCCCCTTGAATTATTACATGACCAATTTCTAGAGTTTTGTGTTCTCCAATTATCTTGTTCATAGTTTCTGGGGTTGTCAAAACTAACCTCTGGAGTTCTATTGGTTGTGTATGTTTGATATCCCTTTTGTTGATGTCTCTAATTGGAGCGTCCAGGGTCTTGGTTATAATTTTTATATCCCTTGTTGTTTTCATTTCTAGTGTATTTGCCACTTCTGATATTTTTTATTTGAAAAATTTCTTTATAGAAAAATTCTTGGTTTTGTCATTTATAATTTCATGTGTTTTAGGAAAAAATGTGTCATGTTACTATTGCTGGATATTGGAGTTTTCTCTGGTGCTGGTGTATCAGTGATGTCAACAAAATCTGTTTCTAGTTCTTTAGTCTCAGTAATTCTATTTTGCATATCTCTCTCCAGTTTTTTTCTTTTTCCTTTTTATGATATCTCTTTCTAATTTTTCTATTCTGTTAGCTATTTCAGAATTCAAAGTTTTGTAGTACACGTCATTGTTATATGGTTGTAATTTTTCTCTTATTAATAGAATTTCTTCTTAAATTTTAACTAGATTTTGCTCTCTGAATCTGATCAGAATTTTCATAAATTCGTCTATGGCAGTACTGTTGAAAATTAGTGTTTTATAAAGTCTTAGCCCTTTTGGGACTAGGTTGACTGTAATGTAGTTTTCTAATCCTACTATGTCATGCCAATTTTTTATTTCTAGCTTTTTTAGTTTCTCTAGCTCTTTAAGTAGTGCTTTTGGATCAATGTCTATTGGTGTTTCACTTTCAATTTCCGTTGTAGTGGGATTTGAACTATCAGACCATAATCTTTTCTTATGTGTAGTGTCTGCACAATTACAGAAAAAACAGAATATATGTTTACCTGATAAATTTCTTTCTCCTACAGTGTGTCCGGTCCACAGCTTCATCCTTACTTGTGGGATATTCTCTTCCCCAACAGGAAATGGCAAAGAGAGCACACAGCAAAAGCTGTCCATATAGCCCCCCCTCTGGCTCCGCCCCCCAGTCATTCGACCGACGGTTAGGAGAAAAAAGGAGAAACTATAGGGTGCCGTGGTGACTGTAGTGCACAGAAATAAAAAATTTTAAACCTGACTAAAAGCCAGGGCGGGCCGTGGACCGGACACACCGTAGGAGAAAGAAATTTATCAGGTAAACAAATTCTTTTTTCTCCTACATTGGTGTGTCCGGTCCACGGCTTCATCCTTACTTGTGGGAACCAATAACAAAGCTTTAGGACACGGATGAAGGGAGGGAACAAGTCAGGTTACCTAAACGGAAGGCACCACAGCTTGCAACACCTTTCTCCCAAAAACAGCCTCCGAAGAAGCATAAGTATCAAATTTGTAAAATTTGGCAAAAGTATGCAGAGAAGACCAAGTCGCTGCCTTACAGATCTGATCAACAGAAGCCTTGTTCTTGAAGGCCCATGTGGAAGCCACAGCTCTAGTAGAGTGAGCTGTAATTCGTTCAGGAGGCTGCCGTCCGGCAGTCTCATAAGCCAATCGGATGATGCTTTTCAGCCAAAAGGAAAGAGAGGTAGCAGTAGCTTTCTGCCCTCTCCTCTTACCAGAATAAACGACAAACAAGGATGATGTTTGTCTGAAATCCTTTGTTGCTTCTAAATAGAATTTTAAAGCACGGACCACATCTAGGTTATGTAACAAACGTTCCTTCTTCGAAACTGGATTCGGACATAGAGAAGGAACAACTATTTCCTGGTTAATATTCCTGTTGGAAACTACTTTTGGAAGAAAACCAGGCTTGGTACGTAAAACTACCTTATCTGTATGGAATACCAGATATGGAGAAGTACACTGCAAAGCAGATAATTCAGAAACTCTTCTAGCAGAAGAAATAGCAACCAAAAACAGAACTTTCCAAGATAGTAACTTAATATCTATGGAATGTAAGGGTTCAAACGGAACCCCTTGAAGAACTGAGAGAACTAAGTTTAGGTCTGTAGACAGGCTTGATTCTGACTAACGCCTGTACAAACGCTTGTACATCTGGTACGGCTGCCAGACGTTTGTGCAACAAAACAGAGAGCAGATATCTGTCCTTTTAGAGAACTAGCTGACAAACCTTTATCCAAACCCTCTTGGAGAAAGGAAAGAATCCAAGGAATTTTAATTTTACTCCAAGAGAATCCCTTGGATTCGCACCAACGGATATATTTGTGCCATATCTTATGGTAAATTTTCCTAGTCACAGGTTTTCTGGCTTGAACCAGAGTAGCTATAACGAATCTGAAAACCCACGCTTAGATAAAATAAAGCGTTCAATTTCCAAGCAGTCAGTTGCAGAGAGACTTGATTTGGATGTTCGAATGGACCTTGTACTAGAAGATCCTGCCTCAAAGGTAGCTTCCATGGTGGAGCCAATGACATATTCACCAGGTCTGTATACCAAATCCTGCGTGGCCACGCAGGAGCTATTAGAATCACTGAGGCCTTCTCCTGTTTGATCTTGGCTACAAGCCTGGGAAGGAGAGGGAACTGTGGAAACACATAAGCTAGACTGAACGACCAAGGCGCCACCAATGCATCAACTAGTGTCGCCTTGGGATCCCTGGATCTGGACCCGTAGCGAGGAAACTTGGAGTTCTGACGAGACACCATAAGATCCATATCTGGAATGCCCCATAGTTGAGTTAACTGGGCAAAGACCTCCGGATGGAGTTCCCACTCCCCCGGATGGAAGGTCTGACGACTCAAATAATCCGCCTCCCAGTTGTCTACTCCTGGGATGTGAATTGCAGATAGATGGCAGGAGTGATCCTCCGCCCATTTGATAATCTTGGATACTTCTCTCATCGCCAAGGAACTCTTTGTTGTCCAACTGAAATCTTATGAATCCAGCCTTCGCTAGTTGAGGCCAAGCCAGGAGCGCATTGAATATCGCTCTCAGTTCCAAAATGTTTATCGGGAGGAGAGACTCTTCCCGAGACCATAGACCCTGAGCTTTCAGGGAGTCCCAGACCGCGCCCCAGCCTAAGAGACTGGCGTCGGTTGTGACAATGACCCACTTTGGTCTGCGGAAACTCATTCCCTGAGACAGGTGATCTTGAGTCAACCACCAGCGGAGTGAGTCTCTGGTTACCTGGTCTACTTGAATCTGGGGAGATAAGTCTGCATAATCCCCATTCCACTGTTAGAGCATGCACAGTTGCAATGGTCTTAGATGAATTTGAGCAAAAGGAACCACGTCCATTGCTGCAACCATTAATCCTATTACCTCCATGCACTGAGCTATGGAAGGTTGAGGAATAGATTGAAGAACTTGACAAGCGTTTAGAAGCTTTAACTTTCTGACCTCTGTCAGAAAAATCTTCATTTCTACCGAATCTATTATGGTTCCTAGAAAAGGAACCCTTGTGGACGGGGACAGGGAACTCTTTTCTATGTTCACCTTCCACCCGTGAGGCCTGAGAAAGGCTAAAACAATGTCTGTATGAGCCCTTGCTTTGGAAAGGGACGATGCTAGGATTAGAATGTCGTCTAGGTAAGGTGCTACAGCAATGCCCCTCGGCCTTAGAACCGCTAGAAGGGACCCTAGCACCTTTGTGAAAATTCTGGGAGCAGTGGCTAAACCAAATGGAAGAGCCACGAACTGGTAATGTTTGTCCAGAAAGGCGAACCTCAGGAACTGATGATGATCTTTGTGGATAGGAATATGCAGGTACGCATCCTTTAAGTCCACGGTAGACATATATTGACCCTCCTGGATTGTTGGTAAAATCGTCCGAATGGTTTCCATTTTGAATGATGGAACTCTGAGGAATTTGTTTAGAATTTTTAAATCCAGAATTGGCCTGAAAGTTCCCTCTTTTTTGGGAACTACAAACAGGTTTGAGTAAAAACCCAGACCTTGTTCCGCTGTTGGAACTGGGTGTATCACTCCCATCTTTAATAGGTCTCCTACGCAATGTAAGAATGCCTGTCTCGTTATCTGGTCTGAAGATAAGCGAGACATGTGGAACCTTCCCCTTGGAGGAAGTTCCTTGAACTCTAGAAGATACCCCTGAGAGACTATTTCTAGTGCCCAGGGATCCGGAACACCTCTTGCCCAAGCCTGAGCGAAGAGAGAAAGTCTGCCCCCTACTAGATCCGGTCCCGGATCGGGGGCTACCCCTTCATGCTGTCTTGGTAGCAGCAGCAGGCTTCTTGGCCCGTTTACCCTTGTTCCAGCCGTGCAATGGTTTCCATGCTGGTTTAGGCTGGGAATCATTACCCTCTTGTCTAGAGGCTGCAGAGTAAGGAGCCGGTCCGTTCCTGAAATTGCGAAAGGAACAAAAATTAGATTTGTTCTTAGCCTTGAAAGGCCTATCCTGTGGGAGGGCATGGCCCTTTCCCCCAATGATGTCTGAAATAATATCCTTCAATTCAGGCCCGAAAAGGGTCTTACCTTTGAAAGGAATATTAAGCAATTTTGTTTTGGATGACACATCCGCCGACCAAGATTTTAGCCAAAGCGCCCTGCGCGCCACTATTGCAAAACCTGAATTTTTCGCCGCTAATTTTGCCAATTGAAAAGCGGCATCCAAAATAAAGGAATTAGCCAAATTCTGTCCATGTCTTCATCATATGGAGTCTCCGCAAATTTTCTAGTTCCTCAAACCAAAAAGACGCTGCCGTGGTAACAGGAATAATGCACGAAATTGGTTGAAGAAGGAAACCTTGCTGAATATCTTTTTAAGCAAACCTTCCAATTTCTTATCCATAGGATCTTTGAAAGCGCAACTGTCCTCAATAGGAATAGTTGTGCGCTTGGCTAATGTTGAAACTGCCCCCTCTACCTTAGGGACCGTTTGCCATGCATCCCTTCTGGGGTCAACAATGGGGAACATTTTCTTAAATATAGGAGGGGGAACATTTTCTTAAATATAGGAGGGGGAACAAAAGGCACACCAGGCTTCTCCCACTCCTTAGTCACTATGTCCGCCACCCTCTTGGGTATCGGAAAAGCGTCAGCGTGCACTGGGACCTCTAAGAATTTGTCCATTTTGCACAACTTCTCTGGAATCACCAAAGAATCACAATCATCAAGAGTAGCTAGCACCTCCTTAAGCAGGGCGCGGAGATGTTCTAGCTTAAATTTAAATGCCACGATATCAGGTTCTGCCTGCTGAGAAATTTTTCCTGAATCAGAAATTTCTCCCTCAGACAGACCCTCCCTCACTGCCAACTCAGATTGATGTGAGGGTATAACAGATAAATTATCGTCAGCGCCTACTTGCTCATCCTCTGTATTTAAAACTGAGCAATCACGCTTTCTGGGAAATGCTGGCAGTTTGGATAAAAGATTTGCTATAGAATTATCCATTACTGCTGTTAATTGCTGCATAGTAACCAGCATTGGCACGCTAGATGTACTAGGTATCGCCTGCGCGAGCAAAACTGGTGTTGACACAGAAGGAGAGGATGATGAGCTATCCCCACTACCTTCATTTGAAGAATCATCTTGGGCAATCTTATTAAATGTGACAGTACTGTCCTTACTTTGTTTGGACGCCATGGCACAATTTGTACATACATTTAAAGGGGGAACCACCTTGGCTTCCATACACACAGAACATATGCTATCTGAAGGTACAGACATGTTAGACAGATTTAGGCAGGCTATTAATGCAATAAAGATGATTTTAAACAAAACCGTTACTGTCTCTTTAAATAATAAAAAGAGCACACTTTATTTCTGAATGTTTGAAAAACTATCAAGGAAATATCCGATCTTTATAAAATTTACACCCCAGTGTCTTAATGCTTTAACAGTATTGCACACCAAATTTCAAGTCTCTAACCCCTTAAATGAGCAAACCGGAGCTAATAGTTCAATTTCAATTCAAAAGACTTTGCTGGGGCTTTTACCTTCCTTAGGGGTTATTCACCAAAGAATATAAGCCTTCCTGAGTCCGTTTCTCAGCCACAGGACCCTCTCACATGAAGCTGCATGCACAGCCTTGAGAAGTAACTGCGCAACTGAGGCGCGAAAATGAGGCCTCCTCCCTCTGCATACCAGAGTGAAGGGGCCTTGCTGACTAGATTAGGCGTCTAAACAAGTGCTAGGCGTAATAAAAACTGTCCCAAATGTGTTTCAAAGTATACAAAACACTCCAAATCATATAAATACGATATAAACCAATCGATTTAGCCCACAATAGTGTCAACCAGCATAGAGCCCAATTTATAAGCCTTAATTCTGTTACTGAGTCTAAGAAAATGGCTTACCGATCCCTTAAGGGAAACTGACAGTCTTCTAGCATTACTATGTCTTGTTAGAAAAGAGACTGGTCATACCTGGGGCAGATAAGTCTGCAAACTGTTCCCCCCAACTGAAGTTCTCTGGTTTCAACAGTCCTGCGTGGGAACAGCAATGGATTTTAGTTACTGGTGCTAAAATCATACTCCTCTTAACAGAACTCTTCATCACTTTCTGTTGTAGAGTAAATAGTACAAACCAGCACTATTTTAAAATAAACTCTTGATAGAAGAAATAAAACTACAACTAACACCACATACTCTTTACCATCCCCGTGGAGATGCTACTTGTTCAGAGCGGCAAAGAGAATGACTGGGGGGCGGAGCCAGAGGGGGGGCTATATGGACAGCTTTTGCTGTGTGCTCTCTTTGCCATTTCCTGTTGGGGAAGAGAATATCCCACAAGTAAGGATGAAGCCGTGGACCGGACACACCAATGTAGGAGAAATAAAGAATCCAACATCTTTGGTTATTAGTTGTAAGCAATTTAGCCTTTAAACACTGCAGCAAATAAAAAAAGATGATATATAAAAAAGTTTTTGGTAGTGGGTATTTTGACTTGAGCTGTGTGTGTAGCAAATGTCTATTTTGTTTTAAAAAGTTCCTCCTGATGTATTTCAATAGCAGCTATATCTGAATATTCCACTATCATCAATGGAATGAGAGGTTAGAAGTGTGAAGTATGGGTTCCAGATGTCAGCGCTCATAGAAGCCAGTGCTTAATAAAGTACTTATTTTTGTTACTTAAAAGCTTGCCTCAGAGATTTATTATTTCTGCCCTCAAAGAATCTACCACACATTTTCACTCCACACAGGAGGAGTGTTAACCTCTACCTCCACCCCCTAGAAGTTTCTACCCATACTCCACAGAGGAAAAGCTTACCATACCTTACAAAGAAGGGCACCATACTCCACGGAGGAGAAGCACATCATTCTTCGCAAAGGAGAAGCTCGCCATATGCAGCAGAGGAAAAGTATACCATACTCCACAGAGGAGAAGCTTACCATACCCTCTGGCTACTAGAAGAAGGAAATACCATACTCCAACTGGTCGCATAGACATTAACAACTTTAACACAGATAGGGATTAAATCACCTCCACGCTTCAAACATACCTCACAAGTTTGAGGTCAAACTAGGTGAGCATTACTCTATTACTTTTTGCTACACTATACACCAGTGTTTTCATACTGCACCATAAATTGTTCTTTTTTTTTTTGTTTCCTCCCTTCTATGAGCGCTGACATCTGGAACATATATATCAGAGCACAACGATTATATCTATTGGGACATAAAGCTACTAGGGGGCTGTATAAATATTTATATTGCTTTATATATGACTTACATGGAGAATAGTTGCTTCAATGATAAAGGTGCAGATAATAATCTGACTAGAGATATTTATCTTTAGATTTCCTCAGCTCTCCTATGGAGAAGCGCAAAGAAAAAACTTTTTTTTATTATAAATTTGAGCGCACAGATGTGCTTCTCTAAAGGAGAGCTGAGGAGAACACATAGGAGAATTACACGTATTGTGTCTATATATTGAGATACTTTTAATTACATTTTAACATCAAAAGTATTTCACAAATAACTTGTCAAATGCGGAGAGCCAGAATGTCATGGCGAAAAACAACAGGGTGAAAATAAAATGATGTGATGAACAGTGTGTATATGCCCAACACACTAATTAAATGGACCTGAAAATTCTGCTAAATATTATTCACAAGGTTATACCTACAGTATATACAATTATCAAAAAAAAAGCATAAATCCTAAAAACGTCAGGTTGGACCAAAGCCACAGATCACCCTAAGAAACTGAATGAACAGAACCAACAAGGAGGATTATAAATAGCCAGAAGAGTCCTTGAACAACTTCTGCGAGATTTCTAAGAAAATAAAAGACAATATATTCACTAGCATCTGAACGTGATTAGATTAGCAATCCAGAATATAAGAGTCGGTAACCAAGTCACCAGCACAAGCAATTAGAACAACCACGCATTTAGATCTTGTTAAGGAGACAGATTCTGAGAAAGAAGAATGTATAGTGGAAGCTAAACAAACAAAAACAAAATGGGAAAAAAAGGTTAATCTCGACCAAACTGGTAACAGAAGCAGCAGTCTGCCGACTGAACCTTTAAATTAAAGAAACAAACTGACAGGGGAGGAGACCTGAAGCTTTTGTTATAGTTTCTGATGGCAAGAAGCTACATACTCATGAGCATATCTTATCACAAAAATGAAGGAAATAATGTGTAATTCAAGAGCAATATTTAATGTGTTGGCAGCCAATATGATCATTGGAATCAGACTGCTCTCTTTTGCACTAAACAACATGTATATGGCTTGAAATCTGATGATTTTTAATGTGACATAAAAGTGTCTTAGCCTTTTCCATTATTAATATCCCCCCATGCATGGGTTATGTCTGTCAATCAAAAAGATATATGTAGCTAAGCGAAGTGTACACACTTTTGCCCTCTTGCTTACACTAATTGACAGTGATGTCACCAGGTCACATGCCCACGGCATTACGCTAAAAGGCACTGGGCCTAAACAAGACATCCATTTTTAAAATAAAGTATTACAAAACAATTTCTATAAAGTGAATATCAGTATCTTCAGAGCCTTACTGAAAATGCTGCTTTTGTTTAAAATCACAAAAACATAATTTATGCTTACCTGATAAATTTGTTTCTCTTGTAGTGTAGTCAGTCCACGGGTCATCCATTACTTATGGGATTATATCTCTTCCCCAACAGGAAGTTGCAAGAGGATCACCCAAGCAGAGCTGCTATATAGCTCCTCCCCTCACGTCATATCCAGTCATTCGACCGAAACAAGACGAGAAAGGAGAAACCATAGGGTGCAGTGGTGACTGGAGTTTAATTAAAATTTAGATCTGCCTTAAAAGACAGGGCGGCCGTGGACTGACTACACTACAAGAGAAATAAATTTATCAGGTAAGCATAAATTATGTTTTCTCTTGTTAAGTGTAGTCAGTCCACGGGTCATCCATTACTTATGGGATACCAATACCAAAGCTAAAGTACACGGATGAAGGGAGGGACAAGGCAGGAACTTTAAACGGAGGGAACCACTGCCTGAAGTACCTTTCTCCCAAAAATAGCCTCCGAAGAAGCAAAAGTGTCAAATTTGTAAAATTTTGAAAAGGTGTGAAGTGAAGACCAAGTCGCAGCCTTGCAAATCTGTTCAACAGAGGCCTCATTTTTAAAGGCCCAGGTGGAAGCCACAGCTCTAGTAGAATGAGCTGTAATTCTTTCAGGAGGCTGCTGTCCAGCAGTCTCATAGGCTAAACGTATTATGCTACGAAGCCAAAAGGAGAGAGAGGTAGCCGAAGCCTTTTGACCTCTCCTCTGTCCAGAGTAAACGACAAACAGGGAAGAAGTTTGACGAAAATCTTTAGTTGCATGCAAATAGAACTTCAGGGCACGGACTACGTCCAGATTATGCAAAAGTCGTTCCTTCTTTGAAGAAGGGTTAGGACACAATGATGGAACAACAATCTCTTGATTGATATTCCTGTTAGAAACTACCTTAAGTAAGAACCCAAGTTTAGTACGCAGAACTACCTTGTCTGAATGAAAAATCAGATAAGGAGAATCACAATGTAAGGCAGATAACTCAGAGACTCTTCGAGCCGAGGAAATAGCCATCAAAAACAGAACTTTCCAAGATAACAGCTTGATATCAATGGAATGAAGGGGTTCAAATGGAACGCCTTGCAGAACGTTAAGAACTAAGTTTAAGCTCCACGGCGGAGCAACAGTCTTAAACACAGGCTTAATCCTAGCCAAAGCCTGACAAAAAGCCTGAACGTCTGGAATTTCTGCCAGACGCTTGAGTAGAAGAATAGACAGAGCAGAAATCTGTCTCTTAATGAACTAGCGGATAAGCCCTTTTCTAAACCCTCTTGTAGAAAAGACAATATCCTAGGAATCCCAACCTTACTCCATGAGTAACTCTTGGATTCGCACCAATATAAATATTTACGCCATATCTTATGGTAAATTCTTCTGGTAACAGGTTTCCTAGCCTATATTAAGGTATCAATAACCGACTCCGAGAAGCCACGCTTTGATAGAATCAAGCGTTCAATCTCCATGCAGTCAGCCTCAGAGAAATTAGATTTGGATGGTTGAAAGGACCCTGAATTAGAAGGTCCTGCCTCAGAGGCAGAGACCATGGTGGACAGGACGACATGTCCACTAGATCTGCATACCAGGTCCTGCGTGGCCACACAGGCGCTATCAGAATCACCGATGCTCTCTCCTGTTTGATCTTGGCAATCAGTCGAGGAAGCATCGGAAATGGTGGAAACACATAAGCCATGTTGAAGACCCAAGGGGCTGTCAGAGCATCTATCAGCACCGCTCCCGGGTCCCTGGACCTGGATCCGTAACAAGGAAGCTTGGCGTTCTGGCGAGACGCCATGAGATCCAGATCTGGTTTGCCCCAACGATGAATCAGTTGAGCGAAGACCTCCGGATGAAAAGTCTGGCGACTTAGAAAATCCGCCTCCCAGTTCTCCACGCCTGGGATGTAGATCGCTGACAGGTGGCAAGAGTGAGACTCTGCCCAGCGAATTATCTTTGAGACTTCCAACATCGCTAGGGAACTCCTGGTTCCCCCTTGATGATTGATGTAAGCCACAGTCGTGATGTTGTCCGACTGAAATCTGATGAACCTCAGAGTTGCTAACTGAGGCCAAGCTAGAAGAGCATTGAATATTGCTCTTAACTCCAGAATATTTATTGGGAGGAGTTTCTCCTCCTGAGTCCATGATCCCCGAGCGTTCAGGGAATTCCAGACTGTGCCCCAACCTAGAAGGCTGGCGTCTGTTGTTACAATCGTCCAATCTGGCCTGCGAAAGGTCATCCCCTTGGACAGGTGGGGCAGAGAAAGCCACCATAGAAGAGAATCTCTGGTCTCTTGATCCAGATTTAGTAGAGGGGACAAATCTGAGTAATCCCCATTCCACTGACTTAGCATGCACAATTGCAGCGGTCTGAGATGCAGGCGCGCAAATGGTACTATGTCCATTGCCGCTACCATTAAGCCGATTACTTCCATGCACTGAGCTATTGACGGGTGTGGAATGGAATGAAAGGCACAGCAAGCATTTAGAAGTTTTGATAACCTGGCCTCCGTCAGGTAAATTTTCATCTCTACAGAATCTATAAGAGTCCCTAGGAAGGGAACCCTTGTGAGTGGTAATAGAGAACTCTTTTCCACGTTCACCTTCCACCCATGCGACCTCAGAAATGCCAGAACAATCTCTGTATGAGACTTGGCAGTTTGAAAACTTGACGCTTGTATCAGAATGTCGTCTAGGTACGGAGCCACCGCTATGCCTCGCGGTCTTAGTACCGCCAGAAGTGAGCCCAGAACCTTTGTAAAGATTCTTGGAGCCGTAGCTAACCCGAAGGGAAGAGCTACAAACTGGTAATGCCTGTCTAGGAAGGCAAATCTTAGGTACCGATAATGATCCTTGTGAATCGGTATGTGAAGGTAGGCATCCTTTAAGTCCACAGTGGTCATGTACTGACCCTCTTGGATCATGGGTAGGATGGTTCGAATAGTTTCCATTTTGAATGATGGAACTCTTAGGAATTTGTTTAGGATTTTTAAGTCCAAGATTGGTCTGAAGGTTCCCTCTTTCTTGGGAACCACAAACAGATTTGAATAGAATCCTTGCCCGTGTTCCGTCCGCGGAACTGGGTGGATCACCCCCATTAGTAAGAGGTCTTGTACACAGCGTAGAAACGCCTCTTTCTTTATTTGGTTTGCTGATAACCTTGAAAGATGAAATCTCCCTTGTGGAGGAGAAGCTTTGAAGTCCAGAAGATATCCCTGAGATATGATCTCCAACGCCCAGGGATCCTGGACATCTCTTGCCCAAGCCTGGGCGAAGAGAGAAAGTCTGCCCCCCACTAGATCCGTTTCCGGATAGGGGGCCCTCTCTTCATGCTGTCTTAGGGGCAGCAGCAGGTTTTCTGGCCTGCTTGCCCTTGTTCCAGGACTGGTTAGTTTTCCAGCCCTGTCTGTAACGAGCAACAGCTCCTTCCTGTTTTGGAGCGGAGGAAGTTGATGCTGCTCCTGCCTTGAGGTTACGAAAGGCACGAAAATTAGACTGTTTGGCCTTTGGTTTGGCCCTGTCCTGAGGCAGAGCATGGCCCTTACCTCCCGTAATGTCAGCGATAATTTCTTTCAAGCCGGGCCCGAATAAGGTCTGCCCTTTGAAAGGAATATTAAGCAATTTAGATTTAGAAGTTACATCAGCTGACCAGGATTTAAGCCATAGCGCTCGGCGTGCTTGGATGGCGAATCCGGAATTCTTAGCCGTAAGTTTGGTTAAATGTACGACGGCATCAGAAACAAATGCGTTAGCTAGCTTAAGTGCTTTAAGCTTGTTCATAATTTCATCCAATGGAGCTGTGCGAATGGCCTCTTCCAGAGACTCAAACCAGAATGCCGCCGCAGCAGTGACAGGCGCAATGCATGCAAGGGGCTGTAAGATAAAACCTTGTTGAACAAACATTTTCTTAAGGTAACCTTCTAATTTTTTATCCATTGGATCTGAAAAGGCACAACTATCCTCCACCGGGATAGTGGTACGCTTAGCTAAAGTAGAAACTGCTCCATCCACCTTAGGGACCGTCTGCCATAAGTCTCCTGTGGTGGCGTCTATAGGAAACATTTTCCTAAATATGGGAGGAGGGGAAAAAGGCACACCGGGTTTATCCCACTACTTGCTAATAATCTCTGTAAGTCTTTTAGGTATAGGAAACACGTCAGTACACACCGGTACCGCATAGTATCTATCCAACCTACATAATTTTTCTGGAATTGCAACCGTGTTACAATCATTCAGAGCCGCTAATACCTCCCCTAGCAATATGCGGAGGTTCTCAAGCTTAAATTTAATATTAGAAATCTCTGAATCCAGTCTCCCTGGATCAGATCCGTCACCCACAGAATGAAGCTCTCCGTCTTCATGTTCTGCAAATTGTGACGCAGTATCGGACATGGCTCTCACATCATCAGCGCGCTCTGTCCTTAACCCAGAGCTATCACGCTTGCCTCTTAATTCTGGCAATTTAGATAATACTTCTGTCATAACAGTAGCCATGTCTTGCAAAGTGATTTGTAAGGGCCTCCCTGATGTACTTGGCGCCACAAAATCACGCACCTCCTGAGCGGGAGGCGAAGGTACTGACACGTGAGGAGAGTTAGTCGACATAACTTCCCCCTCGTTGTCTGGTGATAATTTCTTTACATGTAAAGACTGACTTTTATTTAAAGTTACATCAATGAATTTAGTACACAACTTTCTATGGGGCTCCACATTGGCCTTCAT
Source organism: Bombina bombina (assembly GCF_027579735.1). Classification (NCBI taxonomy): domain Eukaryota; kingdom Metazoa; phylum Chordata; class Amphibia; order Anura; family Bombinatoridae; genus Bombina; species Bombina bombina. Next base: position 1,269,120,710 of record NC_069499.1, read on the forward strand.
ACATAGTGAACAAACAGATTCATCTGTGTCAGACATGTTTAAACAGACTAGCAATGAGACTAGCAAGCTTGGAAAATACTTTTCAAATAAATTTACAAGCAAAATAAAAAACGCTACTGTGCCTTTAAGAAGCACAAAAAGCTGTCACAGTTGAAATAACAATGAACCAAATTAGTTATAGCAACCAAATTTCCACAGTAAATGTATTAAGTTAGCAAAGGATTGCACCCACCAGCAAATGGATGATTAACCCCTTAATACCCAAAAACGGATAACAATTTAATAATTAACGTTTTTATCACAGTCAAACACACTGTCACAGGTCTGCTGTTACTGATTACCTCCCTCAAAATGAATTTTGAAGACCCCTGAGCTCTCTAGAGACGTCCTGGATCATGGAGGATGAAGTAGGAAGATTGTGACTGATTTTTTACTGTGCAAAAAAGCGCTAAAATATGCCCCTCCCACTCATATTACAACAGTGGGGAAGCTCAGTTAACTGTTTCTGTGCACAAAAGTTAAGCATGTGGTAAAAATCATGCCCCAATAAGTTTTATCACCAAGTTGCTCACAAAAAACGATTAACATGCCAGTAAACGTTTTGAACATACATTTTAAAAGTTATGAAGTGTTATTAATAAGCCTGCTACCAGTCGCTTTTACTGCAGTTAAGGCTCATACATTACTTCAGTATTAACAGTATTTTCCGAGTCAAATTCCATTCCCTATAAAAATACTTCAGTGTACACACACTCATCAGCCTAATACCAGTCGCTACCACTGTATTTAAGGCTGAACTTACATTACATTGGTATCAGCAGTAATTTCTCAGTCAATTCCATTGCTTAGAAAAATAATTTACTGCACATACCTCGTTTGCAGGGGGGCCCTGCATGCTATTCCCCTTTTCTGAAGTTACCTCACTCCTCAGAATGTGCGAGAACAGCCAGTGGATCTTAGTTACGTCTGCTAAGATCATAGAAAACGCAGGCAGATTCTTCTTCTAATGCTGCCTGAGAAACAAACAGCACACTCCGGTGCCATTTAAAATAACAAACTTTTGATTGAAGAAATAAACTAAGTTTAAAAACACCACAGACCTCTCACAACGACCTATCTTTAGTTAGGTTGCAAGAGAATGACTGGATATGACATGTGAGGGGAGGAGCTATATAGCAGCTCTGCTTGGGTGATCCTCTTGCAACTTCCTGTTGGGGAAGAGATATAATCCCATAAGTAATGGATGACCCGCGGACTGACTACACTTAACAAGAGAAACATGTCATATTTTGTGATATATTTTATATTGCTGAATAGAACATAGCTCTGTTATATCTGTGATTTGTTCTTATTTGTTTGCGACGCCCATATGATACCATAACACTAACACCACACAAGGATATTTTAAAAAGGATTCATTAGTTAATTAATGAAGATTAAAATGAGACTTTACAATTGGGTCTAACACTTGTTGGCAAGGCTGAGAGCTAGGCTGGCTTTTCTATGTAATTAACAATAAGAAAAAAAGATATATTTTTCTTACCGACAATGCAGGGAGTATTTTTCAAACATCTAATAAGACAAACATACCCAATATATTATAGGCTTTTATTCTATACCTTTTAAGGAACCTTACTTTTTTACATAATAAAATGACACTTAAATACAGTAGAATTGCATAACCAACACTACATAATAAAAAGACAATGAAATAGCACTTAATCTGAATTTAAAATGAGCAGTAGATTTTTTTATGACAATTTGCATGCCTCCTGTATTATGTGATAGCCATTAGCAGACTCCTATACATATACACTGAACTCCCGCGCATGCTCAGCAGTAGCCTCAAAAAGTGTCCATATGAAAAGATTGTGTACAACTTGATAGTAAATTGGAATTTCTCTTAACTTTCATGATTCACATAGAGCACATAGTTTTATTTTCACTTGTGTCCCTTTAAAGGTACATTAAACTCAAAATTGAATTCCCCATCAAAATCTTTAATTATGCAGTAAAAAAGTCTTGCAATGCACTTTGATGACTTACTTTGCCTGCTTTCCATGTAACTGAACCCATAAATTGTAGTTTTTCCACTTCCCAGAGGAGCTGGACTGCACTTCATGAAAAGCAGAAACCTGACCCTCCTGCATGTGCTACAGTGATTGGTTGATATGTGCAGAAGCTCATTTATATCTGCCCCTATCCTGCTACAGCAACGGAGCCAAGATAAACAACTGTGAAGCTTTTCAAGGACTGGGTCCTGGGACTACAAACCAATGAAAACTTTGCTAACAAAACATTTTAAAATGTTTTTAAAACATATACTTCGTGTGTAGGGCTTTTAAAATGCATAAAATGAAGCATTTTTACAAATGTATAGGAAAGGAGTGTGGTGCATCCCCCTATAAATGTTGGCTAATCATAATTCATTGAGGAAGTTATGTTAATACGATACACGTCTGACTCAATTTTTGTGTCTTACGAAGATTTAATAAATATCGGTTTATTTTACCTTACACCCGTTTCAGTGTATATCCATAGACTGAGTGCGAGGATTTTCTGCTTTATAACTTATGCTTTCCTGAGGCCGTGGTGGAGCCTCTTTTCTAGGCACCAGTGCTGTGGGCTTTTGCTATGGAGGAATCATTCTATGGTGCACAGGAATACGAGATATGTAGCGTGAAGAACGCTGAACCCTGTGGCTGGCGGACCTTTCACTTGAGCGCATATTGAATGTAACAAGAATATTGATAGCTGGCATAAGGATTTTTTAATATAGCTATAAAAAAATTAGAAGTTAAAGAACAAATAAGTCCTCCTTAAAGGAATAGTCTAATCCAAAATAAACTTTAAAATTACATGCCCTATCTCTGAATCATGAAACAACTTTCCAGTTTACTTTTATCACCAATTTTGCTTTGTTTTCTTGGTATTCTTAGTTGAAAATCTAAACCTAGGTCGGCTCATATGCTAATTTCTTAGACATTGAAGGCTGCCTCTTATCTAAATGCATTTTGACAGTTTCCCCCACTAGAGGGCATTAGTTCATGTGTGTCATATAGATAACATTGTGCTCACCTAGGAGTCAGCACTGATTGGATAAAATACAAGTCTGTCAAAAGAACTGAAATAAAGGGGCAGTTTACAGAGACTTAGATACAAGGTAGATACAAGGTAATCACAGAGGTAAAAATTGTATTAATATAACTGTGTATGTTATGCAAAACTAGGGAATGGGTAATAAAGGGATTATCTTTTAAAACAATAAAAATTCTGGTGTAGACTGTCCCTTTAATATTGCCAGGGAATCCAGCACTCATTTGGGTTTATGTTACAGAATACCTTTTATTAGATAAAAGAAAAAAACATAATTTATGTAAGAACTTACCTGATAAATTCATTTCTTTCATATTAGCAAGAGTCCATGAGCTAGTGACGTATGGGATATACATTCCTACCAGGAGGGGCAAAGTTTCCCAAACCTCAAAATGCCTATAAATACATCCCTCACCACACCCACAATTCAGTTTAACGAATAGCCAAGAAGTGGGGTGATAAGAAAGGAGCGAAAGCATCAAAAATAAGGAATTGGAATAATTGTGCTTTATACAAAAAAATCATAACCACCACAAAAAGGGTGGGCCTCATGGACTCTTGCTAATATGAAAGAAATGAATTTATCAGGTAAGTTCTTACATAAATTATGTTTTCTTTCATGTAATTAGCAAGAGTCCATGAGCTAGTGACGTATGGGATAGCAGATACCCAAGATGTGGAACTTCCACGCAAGAGTCACTAGAGAGGGAGGGATAAAATAAAGACAGCCAATTCCGCTGAAAAATTAATCCACTACCCAAATCAAAAGTTTCAATATTTATAATGAAAAAAACTGAAATTATAAGCAGAAGAATCAAACTGAAACAGCTGCCCGAAGTACTATTCTACCAAAAACTGCTTCTGAGGAAGAGAAAACATCAAAATGGTAGAATTTAGTAAAAGTATGCAAAGAAGACCAAGTTATTGCTTTGCAAATCTGATCAACAGAAGCTTCATTCTTAAAAGTCCAGGAAGTAGAAACTGACCTAGTAGAATGAGCCGTAATCCTCTGAGGCGGGGATTAACCCGACTCCAAATAAGCATGATGAATCAAAAGCTTTAACCAAGATGCCAAAGAAATGACAGAAGCCTTCTGACCTTTCGTAAAACCAGAAAAGATAACAAATAGACTAGAAGTCTGTCTGAAATCTGAGTAGCTTCAACATAATATTTCAAAACTCTTACCACATCCAAAAAATGTAAGAATCTTACCAAAGAATTCTTAGGATTAGGACACAAGGAAGGGACAATAATTCCTCTACTAATGTTGTTAGAATTCACAACTTTAGGTAAAAATTGAAATGAGGACAGCAAAAACCACCTTATCCTGATGAAAAATCAGAAAAAGGAGATTCACAAGAAAGAACAGATAATTCAAAAACTGTTCTAGCTGAAGAGATGTCTAAAAAGAACAATACTTTCCATGAAAGTAATTAATGTCCAAAGAAAGCATATGCTCAAACAGAAGAGCCTGTAAAGCCTTCAGAACCAAATTAAGAGTCCAAGGAGGAGAAATTGGCTTAATGACAGGCTTGATACGAACCAAAGCCTGAACAAAACAATGAATATCAGAAAAGATTTAGCAATTCTTACTGTGAAACAGCACAGGAAAAGCAGAGATTTGTCCTTTCAAGGAACATGCAGACAAAACCTTATGAATAAACTATAAAAACCTAGGAATTCTAAAACAATGCCAAGAGAATTCATAAGAAGAGCATCATGAGATGTAAATCTTCCAAACTCGATAATAAATCCTACTAGACACAGATTTACGAGCCTGCAACATAGTATTAATCACTGAGTCAGAGATACTTCTATGACTAAGTACTAAGCGTTAAATTTTCATACCATCAAATTAATAATTTGAATTCCTGATGAAAAAAAACGAATGTTAAGATATAAGGTCTGGCCTTAATGGAAGTAGCCAAGATCGGCAACTGGACATCCGAACAAGAACCATATACCAAAACCTGTGTGGCCATGCTGGAGCCACCAGTCACACCAAAGATTGCTCTCTGATAATTTTGAAAATCACTCTAAAAAGAAGAACCAGAGATGAAAAAATTAAATTATTAGCATGTTAATCAAATTAAAGGACCAGTCAACACACTGGACTTGCACAATCAACAAATGCAAGATAACAAGACAATGCAATAGCACTTAGTCTGAACTTCAAATGAGTAGTAGATTTTGTCCTTTTAACAATGCTAAACAAATCATAATCCGATACTTGATCTTAAAGTATCCAACCAGAAAGATGAAGCAATTGCAACATCAGCCAAATAAATTACAGGTCTAAGAAAAGTACCTGAAAATAATTTTCCTTAAATAAGATACAACCATCTGAAGGAAAAAAATAAATACTATTTGCTAAAAGAATAATAGTATATTTAGCAGGAGTAGAGATAGCCCCATTAACTTGGGGAATCTTTCCTCAAAACTGAAAACTAACTGCCGGCAAAGAATACAATTTAAAAACCTTAAAGAAGGACTAAAAGAAAATTCTCAGCCTATTCCATTCCCTAGTATCAGGAACTGGAAAAAAAACCTCTGAAGAAACCACAGAAGATAAATAAGCAGAATTTAAATGTTAGCTAGTCTTTAAAATCAAAAGAACTAGTTACTTCAATATCCAAAATAATCAACACCTTTTGAACAAAGAACAAATATACTCTATTAAAAAATAAAAAAGTAGATTTGTTAGTGTCAATATCTGATGAAGAAAAATTCTGAATGAGACAAAAACACCATCAGAGAAGGAAAATTAATTATGTTGTTGGTCATTTGAAACTTCATCAACTAAAAAAGAAGTTTGAAAAATACCTAAAAAACATAATTTATGTAAGAACTTACCTGATAAATTCATTTCTTTCATATTAGCAAGAGTCCATGAGCTAGTGACATATGGGATATACATTCCTACCAGGAGGGGCAAAGTTTCCCAAACCTCAAAATGCCTATAAATACACCCCTCACCACACCCACAAATCAGTTTAACGAATAGCCAAGAAGTGGGGTGATAAGAAAAAAAGTGCGAAAGCATAAAAATAAGGAATTGGAATAATTGTGCTTTATACAAAAAAATCATACCCACCACAAAAAAAAGGGTGGGCCTCATGGACTCTTGCTAATATGAAAGAAATGAATTTATCAGGTAAGTTCTTACATAAATTATGTTTTCTTTCATGTAATTAGCAAGAGTCCATGAGCTAGTGACGTATGGGATAATTAATACCCAAGATGTGGAACTTCCAAGCAAGAGTCACTAGAGAGGGAGGGATAAAATAAAGACAGCCAATTCCGCTGAAAAAATAATCCACACCCCAAAATAAGTTTTAATCTTATAATGAAAAAAACTGAAATTATAAGCAGAAGAAGCAAACTGAAACAGCTGCCTGAAGTACTTTTCTACCAAAAACTGCTTCAGAAGAAGAAAATACATCAAAATGGTAGAATTTAGTAAAAGTATGCAAAGAAGACCAAGTTGCTGCTTTGCAAATCTTATCAACCGAAGCTTCATTCCTAAACGCCCAGGAAGTAGAAACTGACCTAGTAGAATGAGCTGTAATCCTTTGAGGTGGAGTTTTACCCGACATAAGCATGATGAATCAAAGACTTTAACCAAGACGCCAAAGAAATGGCGGAGGCCTTCTGTACTTTTCTGGACCCAGAAAAGATAACAAATAGACTAGAAGTCTTTCTAAAATCTTTAGTAGCTTCAACATAATATTTCAAAGCTCTTACTACATCCAAAGAATGTAAAGATCTCTCCTTTGAATTCTTAGGATTAGGACACAATGAAGGAACAACAATTTCTCTACTAATGTTGTTAGAATTCACAACTTTAGGTAAAAATTTAAATGAAGTCCTCAACACCGCCTTATCCTGATGAAAAATCAGAAAAGGAGATTCACAAGAAAGAGCAGATAACTCTGAAACTCTTCTAGCAGAAGAAATGGCCAAAAGGAACAACACTTTCCAAGAAAGTAATTTAATATCCAAAGAATGCATAGGTTCAAACGGAGGAGCTTGTAAAGCCCCCAGAACCAAATTCAAACTCCAAGGAGGAGAGATTGACTTAATGACAGGTTTTATACGAACCAAAGCCTGTACAAAACAGTGAATATCAGGAAGATTAGCAATCTTTCTGTGAAACAGCACAGAAAGAGCAGAAATTTGTCCTTTCAAAGAACTTGCAGACAAACCTTTATCCAGACCATCCTGAAGAAATTGTAAAATTCTAGGAATTCTAAAAGAATGCCAGGAAAATTGATGAGAAGAGCACCAAGAAATGTAAGTCTTCCAGACTCAATAATATATCTTCCTAGACACAGATTTTCGAGCCTGTAACATAGTATTAATTACGGAGTCAGAGAAACCTCTATGACTGAGAATCATGCGTTCAATCTCCATACCTTTAACCCCTTAATGACCACAGCACTTTTCCATTTTCTGTCCGTTTGGGACCAAGGCTATTTTTACATTTTTGCGGTGTTTGTGTTTAGCTGTAATTTTCCTCTTACTCATTTACTATACCCACACATATTATATACCATTTTTCTCGCCATTAAATGGACTTTCTAAAGATACCAATATTTTCATCATATCTTATAATTTACTATAAAAAAATTATAAAATATGAGGAAAAAATGAAAAAAACCCCACTTTTTCTAACTTTGACCCCCAAAATCTGTTACATATCTACAACCACCAAAAAACACCTATGCTAAATAGTTTCTAAATATTATCCTGAGTTTAGAAATACCCAATGTTTACATGTTCTTTGCTTTTTTTGCAAGTTATAGGGAAATAAATACAAGTAGCACTTTGAAATTTCCAAACCATTTTTTTGTCAAAATTAGCGCTAGTTACATTAGAACACTGATATCTTTAGGTTTCTCACTGAAATTATTTACAAACAGCTTGTGCAATTATGGCACAAATGGTTGTAAATTCTTCTCTGGGATCCCCTTTGTTCAGAAATAGCATACTTATATGGCTTTGGTGTTGCTTTTTGGTAATTAGAATGCCACTAAATGCCACTGCGCACCACACGTGTATTATGCCCAGCAGTGAAGGGGTTTATTAGGGAGCATGTAGGGAGCTTTTTGGGTAATTTTAGCTTTAGTGTAGTATAGTAGACAACCCCAAGTATTGATCTAGGCCCATTTTGGTATATTTCATGCCACCATTTCACCGCCAAATGCGATCAAATTAAAAAAACGTAAAATTTTTCAAAATTTTAGGTTTCTCACTGAAATCATTTACAAACAGCTTGTGCAGTTATGGCACAAATGGTTGTAAATGCTTCTCTGGGATCCCCTTTGTTCAGAAATAGCAGACATATATGGCTTTGGCGTTGCTTTTTGGTATTTTGAAGGCTGCTAAATGCTGCTGCGCATCACACGTGTATTATGGCTAGCAGTGAAGGGGTTAATTAGGTAGCTTGTAGGGAGCTTGCAGGGTTAATATTAGATTTAGTGTAGAGCTCAGCCTCCCACCTGAAACATCAGACCCCCTGATCCCTCCCAAACAGCTCTCTTCCCTCCCCCACCCCACAATTGTCCCCGCCATCTTAAGTACTGGCAGAAAGTCTGCCAGTACTAAAATAAAAGCTATATTTGTATTTTTTGGTGTTTTTTTTTTTAAAGCATATTTACATATGCTGTTGTGTACTATCCCCCCTTAGCCCCCAACCTCACTGATCCCCCCAAACAGCTCTATAACCCTCCCACTCTAACTTAATGGGCGCCATCTTGGGTACTGGCAGCTGTCTGCCAGTACCCAGTTTAGAAGAAAAAATGTTTTTGTTTTACATTTTTTAGACTTTTCTGTAGTGTAGCTTCCCCCCCCACACAAAAACCAACCCCCCCACCCCTCCACGATCTCTTTTTGTGTTTAGGCCACTTTTAACATTTTACTTTTTATTCATTTTCCGTAGTGTAGCGGTTCCCACCCGCTCCCGCCCGCCACCCTCCATGCACGTGCGCGCCCCCGAAGGTCCCGCCCCCATCGACGTCACACGGCACACCGATGGCCGCCCACCCGCCTCCCAAGTCGGCTCCCACCCACCAACGATACCGGCCATCGATGTCCGGTGCAGAGAGGGCCACAGAGTGGCTCTCTCTGCATCGGATGGCCATGTAAGGTTATTGCAGGATGCCTACATATCGAGGCATCACTGCAATAACCGGAAAGCAGCTGGAAGCGAGCAGGATCGCTTCCAGCTGCTTTCCACACCGAGGACGTGCAGGGTACGTCCTCAGGCGTTAACTGCCTTTTTTTTTTGAGGACGTACCCTGCACGTCCTCTGTCATTAAGGGGTTAAATTTAATGATTTGAGATCCTGATGGAAAAAAAGGACCTTGCGATAGAAGGTCTGGTCTTAATGGAAGAGTCCAAGGTTGGCAAGTAGCCATCCGGACAAGATCCGCATACCAAAACCTGTGAGGCCATGCTGGAGCCACCAGCAGAACAAACGAACGCTCTTTTAGAATCTTGGAGATCACTCTTGGAAGAAGAACTAGGGGCAGAAAGATATAGGCAGGATGATACTTCCAAGGAAGTGACAATCCATTTACTGCCTCCGCCTGAGGATCCCTGGATCTGGACAGATACCTGGGAAGTTTCTTGTTTAGATGAGAGGCCATCAGATCTATTTCTGGAAGTCCCCAGATTTGAACAATCTGAAGAAATAACAGTCTAGCGACTGAGATAATCCGCTTCCCAATTGTCTATACCTGGGATGTGAACCGCAGAAATTAGACAGGAGCTGGATTCCGCCCAAGCAAGTATCCGAGATACTTCTTTCATAGCCAGAGGACTGTGAGTCCCCCCTTGATGATTGACATATGCCACGGTTGTGACATTGTCCGTCTGAAAACAAATGAACGATTCTCTCTTCAGAAGAGGCCACGACTGAAGAGCTCTGAAAATCGCACGGAGTTCCAAAATGTTGATTGATAATCTCGCCTCCTGAGATTCCCAAACCCCTTGCGCTGTCAGAGACCCCCATACAGCTCCCCAACCTGTCAGACTCGCATCTGTTGAGATCACAGTCCAGGTTGGAAGAACAAAAGAAGCCCCTTGAACTAAACGATGGTGATCTGTCCACCACGTCAGAGAGTGTCGTACAATCGGATTTAAAGATATTAACTGTGATATCTTTGTATAATCCCTGCACCACTGGTTCAGCATACAAAGCTGAAGAGGTCGCATGTGAAAACGAGCAAAGAGGATCGCGTCCGATTCAGCAGTCATAAGACCTAGAATTTCCATGCATAAGGCTACCGAAGGGAATGATTGAGACTGAAGGTTTCGACAAGCTGAAACCAATTTCAGACATCTCTTGTCCGTCAGAGACAAAGTCATGGACACTGAATCTATTTGGAAACCTAAAAAGGTTACCCTTGTCTGAGGAATCAATGAACTCTTTGGTAAATTGATCCTCCAACCATGTTCTTGAAGAAATGACACAAGTCGATTCGTATGAAATTCTGCTAAATGTGAAGACTGAGCAAGTACCAAGATATCATCCAAATAAGGAAATACCACAATACCCTGTTCTCTGATTACAGATAGAAGGGCACCGAGAACCTTTGAAAAAATCCTTGGAGCTGTTGCTAGGCCGAACGGCAGAGCCACAAACTGGTAATGCTTGTCTAGAAAAGAGAATCTCAGAAACTGATAGTAATCTGGATGAATCGGAATATGCAGATATGCATCCTGTAAATCTATTGTGGACATATAATGCCCTTGCTGAACAAAAGGCAGAATAGTCCTTATAGTTACCATTTTTAATGTTGGTATCCTTACATAACGATTCAATATTTTTAGATCCAGAACTGGTCTGAAGGAATTCTCCTTCTTTGGTACAATGAATAGATTGGAGTAAAACCCCAGACCCTGTTCCAGAACTGGAACTGGCACAATTACTCCAGCCAACTCTAGATCTGAAACACATTTCAGAAATGCTTGAGCCTTCACTGGGTTTATTGGAATGCGAGAACGAAAAAAATCTTCTTGCAGGAGCCCTTACCTTGAAACCTATTCTGTACCCTTGTGAAACAATGTTTTGAATCCAAAGACTGTGAATCGAATTGATCCAAATGTCTTTGAAAAATCGTAATCTGCCCCCTACCAGCTGTGCTGGAATGAGGGCCGCACCTTCATGTGGACTTGGGAGCTGGCTTTTGCTTTCTGAAAGGCTTGGATTTATTCCAGACTGGAGATGGTTTCCAAACAGAAACTGTTCCTTTAGGGGAAGGATCAGGCTTCTGTTCCTTATTCTGACGAAAGGAACGAAAACGATTAGCAGCCCTATATTTACCTTTAGATTTTTTATCCTGAGGTAAAAAAGTTCCTTTCCCCCCAGTAACAGTTGAAATAATAGAATCCAACTGGGAACCAAACAATTTATTACCTTGGAAAGAAAGGGAAAGCAAAGTTGACTTAGAAGACATATCTGCATTCCAAGTTTTAAGCCATAAAGCTCTTCTAGCTAAAATAGCTAAAGACATATACCTGACATCAACTCTAATGATATCAAAGATGGCATCACAAATAAAGTTATTAGCATGTTGAAGAAGTTTAACAATGCTATGAGTATTATGATCTGACACTTGTGCCAAAGCCTCCAACCAAAAAGTGGAAGCTGCTGCAACATCAGCCAAAGAAATAGCAGGCCTAAGAAGATTACCTGAACATAAATAAGCTTTCCTTAGAAAGGAATCAATTTTCCTATCTAAAGGATCCTTAAAGGAAGTACTATCTGCCATAGGAATAGTAGTACGTTTAGCGAGAGTAGAGATGGCCCCATCAACTTTAGGGATTTTGTCCCAAAACTCTAATCTGTCAGATGGCACAGGATACAATTTCTTAAACCTTTTAGAAGGAGTAAATTAATTACCCAGATTATTCCATTCCCTAGAAATTACTTCAGAAATAGCATCAGGGACAGGAAAAACTTCCGGAATAACTGTAGGAGGTTTAAAAACCGAATTTAAACGCTTAGTAGATTTAGTATCAAGAGGACTAGATTCCTCCATCTCTAATGCGATTAAAACTTCTTTAAGTAAAGAACGAATAAATTCCATTTTAAATAAATATGAAGATTTATCAGTGTCTATATCTGAGACAGAATCCTCTGAACCAGAAAAATCATCATCAGAAACCGACAAATCAGAATGATGATGTTCATTTAAAAATTCATCTGAAAAATGTGAAGTTTTAAAAGACCTTTTACGTTTACTGGAAGGAGGAATAACAGACATAGCATTCCTAATAGATTTAGAAACAAAATCTCTTATATTAACAGGAACATCCTGAGTATTAGATGTTGATGGAACAGCAACAGGTAATGGAATATTACTAATGGAAATACTATCTGCATTAGCAAGCTTATCATGACATTCATCACAAATTACAGCTGGAGGGACAGTTACCACAAGTTTACAGCAGATACACTTAACTTTGGTAGAACCAGCATCAGGCAGTGTTTTTCCAGAAGTAGCTTCTGATCTAGGGTCAATCTGAGTCATCTTGCAATATGTAAGAGAAAAAACAACATATAAAGCAAAATCTATCAAATTCCTTAAAAGGCAGTTTCAGGAATGGGAAAAAATGCCAATGAACAAGCCTCTAACAACCAGAAGCAAATGAAAAATGAGACTTAAAGGGACAGTATTTTTTCATATAACTGCATGTAATAGACACTACTATAAAGAATAAGATGCACAGATACTGATATAAAAATCCAGTATAAAACGGTTTAAAAACTTACTTAGAAGCTGTCAGTTTGGCTCTGTTGAAAAGGTAGTTGGAAAGCCCACTGCAAGTGGCAAATAAGACACCCCCCTCCCCCTTCTTTTGCATATGAAAAGACCCTTTACACAAACTGCAGAAAGCTGGAGAAGGTAGCTGACAGTATTCACATAAAACTTTGGGGCTTGGTTAGGAGTCTGAAAATCAGAGCAATGTTATTTAAAAATAAGCAAAACTATACAGTTATTTTTTAAAAAAACTTTATGGGCTATATAAATAGATCATCTACAAAACATTTATGCAAAGAAAAAATGAGTGTATAAAGTCCCTTTAAATAATGTGAGAAAAAAGGTGGAGACAATAATGACGCCCACATTTTTTTGGCGCCAAAAATCCGCCCACATTATTGGCGCCAAAATGCTTTTGGCGCCAAGAATGACGCACACATCCGGTGACGCCGACATTTTTGGCGCAAAACGTCAAAAAAATGACGCAAACACGAACAACTTCCGGCGACAAGTATGACGCCGGAAATGACAAAGAATTTTTTTGCGCCAAAAAAGTCCGCGCCAAGAATGACGCAATAAAATGAAGCATTTTCAGCCCCCGCGAGCCTAACAGCCCACAGGGAAAAAAGTCAATTTTTAAGGTAAGAAAAATGTTTTATTCATATGCATTATCCCAAATAATGAAACTGACTGTCTGAAATAAGGAATATTGATCATCCTGAATCAAGGCAAATAAATGTTTAAACACATATATTTAGAACTTTATATAAAAGTGCCCAACCATAGCTTAGAGTGTCACACAGAAAATAAGGCTTACTTACCCCAGGACACTCATCTACATGTAGTAGAAAGCCAAACCAGTACTGAAACGAGAATCAGTAGAGGTAATGGTATATAAGAGTATATCGTCGATCTGAAAAGGGAGGTAAGAGATGAATCTCTACGACCGATAACAGAGAACCTATGAAATAGATCCCGTAGAAGGAGACCATTGAATTCAAATAGGCAATACTCTCTTCACATCCCTCTGACATTCACTGCACACGGAGAGGAAAACCGGGCTCCAGCCTGCTGCAAAGCGCATATCAACGTAGAATCTAGCACAAACTTACTTCACCACCTCCACGGGAGGCAAAGTTTGTAAAACTGATTTGTGGGTGTGGTGAGGGGTGTATTTATAGGCATTTTGAGGTTTGGGAAACTTTGCCCCTCCTGGTAGGAATGTATATCCCATACGTCACTAGCTCATGGACTCTTGCTAATTACATGAAAGAAATTTTATTAGAAGGCGGGATATCAGACATAGCCTTTAAAATAGAATCAGAAAAACATTCTTATAAATTTCTAAGTATATCTTGTACATAAGATGTAAAAAGAATAGCAATATATAAAGCATAAATACTAATGGATTCTGCATGTAAAAGTTTATCATGATAACTTATTACAAACCATAGCTAAACATTCATAACATTAAAATAAATGAACTTAGCTTTGGTAGGACTGATATCAGTCAACAGGAATCCCTCAGCATTTCTTGATACAGGAACAGTGTTTGAAATATCTTGCAATATGTAATAGAAAAAAACAACATATAAAGCAAAATTATCAAATTCCTTAAATGACAGTTTCAGGAATGGGAAAAAATGCAAAACAAACAAGCCTCTAGTAACCAGAAGCAACAAAAAAATGAGACTTAAATAATGTGAAAAAAAGTGGCGCTAAGTATAACGCCCACATTTTTTGGCGCCATGAATGACACCCACATTTTTTGGCGCAAAAAAACGTCTGTAACACACACGCGTCAAAAAATGACGCAACCATGAACAAACTTCTGGCGTCAACTATGGCGCCGGAAATGACAAAAATTTTGCGCCAAAAATGACGCAATAAATTAAAGCATTTCAAAAAAATGAAACTGACAGTCTGAAAGAAGGAATACTGAATATTCTGAATCATGGCAAATATAAGTTTAAAACATATATTTAGAACTTTACATATAAAGTGCCCAACCATAGCTTAGAGTGTCATAAATAAAATAAGACTTACTTACCCTAAGACACTCATCTACATATAGTAGATAGCCAAACCAGTACTGAAACGAGAATCAGTAGAGGTAATGGTATATAAGAGTATATCGTAGATCTGAAAAGGGAGGTAGCAGAAGAAATCTCTACGACCGATAACAGAGAACCTATGAAATAGATCCCCTAGAGGAAGACCATTGTATTCAAATAGGCAATACTCTCTTCACATCCCTCTGACATTCACTGCACTCTGAGAGGAAAACCGGGCTTCAGCCTGCTGCGTAGCGCATATCAACGTAGAATCTAGCACAAAACTTACTTCACCACCTCCATGGGAGGCAAAGTTTGTAAAACTGAATTGTGGGTGTGGTGAGGGGTGTATTTATAGGCATTTTAAGGTTTGGGAAACTTTGCCCCTCCTGGTAGGAATGTATATCCCATACGTCACTAGCTCATGGACTCTTGCTAATTACATGAAAGAAAAGGACTTAAATGGATAGGAAAATCAAAATTAAACTTGCATGATTCCGATTTTAAGAGACATTTAAATTCCCTTCTATTTTCAAAATATGCTTAATTCCAATGAATTATTTGAACAGCAAGCTAAAGCATTAATTGAACGTCTAAAGATGAGGAGTTATGATGAACAAGAACTTAATCGAACATATAACAAAATTAAGAAAAAGTCACAGTCTGAAATGACTCAGGGCACACGGAGAAAGGATACTATAACCCAGGAGACAGTGGTCTTTTCGACAGAATATTCAAGCCAGTTTTATCAAGTATGTTCTATTGTGAAAAAGAATCTTTATTTACTTGAGGAGGATGCTATTCTTAGATCCTTCACAGGGGCTTGTAAATTTGTGCCTAAAAGACCTTCCACTTTGTCTTCTAGATTATCTCCTAGTTTAGTTCATTCTAATCATATTGATAGAAGTAATTGGATCAAAAGGAAGGGGACCTACAAGTGTGGCTATGGGCCTTTTATTACTTGTGGTTTTATACATGTGGGTAATGGCTTTAGGAGCACCATAACAGGTAATGAATTCACACACAAGTTCTACGCCAATTGTAGAGCCACTTTTGTAGTTTATCTTCTTGAGAGTAAATTTTGCTCATTGCAATATACAGGTCAAACGACCAGAGAATTGAGATCAAGAATCAGAGAACATATAAGGGACACTAGAGAGTATGTTAAGGAATCTGCAGTGGCCAGGCATTTTAATTTGACACATATGACTAATACTTTCAATATGAGGGTCCAGGTCATTGATCGAGTATCTCTTCCACCCAGGGGAGGTGACAGAAATAAGTTGTTATTAAAACAAGAACTATATTGGATATATAGATTGAGGACTGTCACCCCTCTGGGTCTGAACCGTGAATGGAACATGAGTTATTTTGTTGAATGATTCAGATTACACACACACACATATACATATATATATATATATATATATATATATATATATATATATATATATATATGCCATTGTGTTTTGGGATGTTTCCATTTTTTTTGGTTGACATATTCTCATGCATTAGTGTAATAATATATTGTATGCGTTTTTTGCATTCCATTAATACTTCATTGTATTATAGCAAGTTCCATTGTGGACTAAGTCAGGGGTGTGCTTGTATTTGTTTACTGGTATACGGCTCTGCAATGACTATGCTGGATACATTTTGAATATTTTTTGAATATCTTTTGTATAAATTATACAGTTGTAGTTTATATTGCTCATTCATTCTCTCTCTAATACCATAGCATTTGTACTTAAAGGGTCACTGTACCCAAAATATTTTGTGATTCAGATTGAGCATGAAATTTTAAGCAACTTTCTAATTTACTCCTATTATCAATTTTTCTTCGTTCTCTTGCTATCATTATTTGAAAAAAAAGGCATCTAAGCTTTTTTTTGGTTTCAGTATTCTGGACAGCACTTTTTTTTATTGGTGGATGAATTTATCCACCAATCAGCAAGGACAACCCAGGTTGTTCACCAAAAATGGGCCGGCATTTAAACTTACATTCTTGCATTTCAAATAAAGATACCAAGAGAATGAAGACAATTTGATAATAGGAGTAAATTAGAACGTTGCTTAAAATTTCATGCTCAATCTGAATCAAGAAAGAAAAATTTTGGGTACAGTGTCCCTTTAAGATAATTTTTTGTAAAATTTGTATATACTTCGGTATTGTTTTTTAAATGATTAATTATTTAGTGCTCTTTCCCTTTAAATAGGGAGAGTGTGCTAAGCAAACCTACCCTATGATTAAGTGCTCAGTGGAGCACGAACTAGTCAGGGTGTTTACTAGTCTTGTACCTTTTTTAATGAATTTACAATAAAGATGCATATTTTTTATATATATAGCCCTTGATTACTATTGTTTGTGTGGCGGTACTTTTTTATTTTGTTCTCTTGGTATCCCTTGTTGAAAAATAATACGCACATATCCTACACTAGTGGGAGCTGCTGCTAATTGGTGCCTGCACACATTTGTCTTTTGTGATTGGCTGACTAGATGTGTTCATCTTGCTGCCAGTAGTGCAATGTTGTTCCTTCAGCAAAGGATAACAGGAGAATGAAGCAAATTTGATAATTGAAGTAAATTGGAAAGTTGTTTTTAAATTGTATGTTCTATCCAAATCATGAAAGAAAATTTGGTGGTTTTCGGTCCCTTTTAATGACCCTTTATTGAATATTTAAAGATACTATAAAGTCAAAATTAAAGGGATAGAAAAGGTCACAATTGAAAAGTGCATGGTTACCTTTCAATTTGAAGTAGAAACATTTTTTACAATATACTTCCATTAGCAAAAAACATAATTTATGCTTACAAAATAAATTCCTTTCCTTCCTGGCAGGGAGAGTCCACAACTTCATTCCTTACTGTTGGGAAATACAACACCTGGCCACCAGGAGGAGGAAAAGACACCCCAGCCAAAGGCTTAAATATCCCTCCCACTTCCCCTATCCCCCAGGTATTCTGCCGAGGGAACAAGGAAAAGTAGGAGAAACGTCAGGGTATAAAGGTGCAGAAGAAATAATATAAAAAGAGAGCCGCCCATCAAAAAATAAATTATGGGCGGGGTTGTGGTCTCTCTCTGCCAGGAAGGAAAATAATTTATCTGGTAAGCATAAATTATGTTTTCCTTCCATAAGGCAGGGAGAGTCCAAGACTTTATTCCTTTCTGTTGGGAAAACTATACCCAAGCTCCAGAGGACACTGAATGAATAAAACAAAGAGTCAGACCCTATTCTAAGGGCACCACAGCCTGCAAAACTTTTTCTCCCAAAAGCTGTTTCAGCCAAAGCAAACCCATCAAACTTGTAAAATTTAGAAAAAGTGTGTAAGGACCAGCCGCTTTACAAATCTGATCCATTGAAGCTTTGTTCTTAAAAACCCAGGAGGAAGCCACTGCCCTAGTGAAAAGAGAAGTTATCCTCTCAAGAGGCTGTCTTCCCGCTGTCTCATAAGCTAAGCAGATGACACTCCTCAACCAGAAAGATAGGGAAGTCGTAGTAGCCTTTTGCCCCTTACGCTTCCCCGTATAGATGACAAACAAAGTGGAAGATTGTCTGAGTTCCTTAGTAGCCTGAAGATAGAACTTCAAGGCGCAAACCACATCCAGATTGTGGTGCAAGCGTTCCTTCGCTGCAAAAGGATTAGGACACAAGGAAGGAACAATAATTTCTTGATTAATGTTACAGTCCGACACCACCTTAGGGAGAAACATTGTAAAGCAGAAATCTTAAACTCTGTGCGCAGAGGCAATAGCCAGCAATAAAAGAACCTTCCAAGATAATTTAATGTCAACAGTATGCATAGGCTAAAACGGAGCCTGCTGCAAAACACTAAGAACAAAATTTAGGCTCCAAGGCGGAGCCCCAGATCTAAACACAGGTCTGATCCTAGTCAGAGCCTTAACAAAGGACTGCACATCCGGAAGTTCAGCCAATCTCTTGTGCAGTAACACCGACAGGGCCAATATTCCCTTCAGGTAACTAGCAGGTAGCCCCTTCTCCAGTCCATCCTGGAGAAAAGATAAAATTCTGGCAACCTTAACCTTATGCCAGGAAAAGCCACACTCCTCACACCAGTACAAGTAAGTCCTCCACACTTTAAGGTAGATACAAGTAACTGGCTTACGAGCTTGAACCAGAGTCTCAATAACACTCTCAGAAAACCCTCTCTTGGCTAAGACTAAGCATTTAATCCCCACTCAGTCAGCCTCAGAGAATCTAGATTTTGAATTCTAATAAATTGGGATGAACCCAGAAAGGGCCAAGCCTTTAAGGAATTGAAGATTGCCCGGAGTTCCAATATGTTGATCGGAAGAGAGGACTGCTAATACTCATAGCGCTATGAGTATTAGCAGGCTTGTCTCCCTTCTTAGACTTTAGAATAGTGCTTAGGCAAATGGAACAAAATTGAGCATGTGGGCAAACCTTGGTCATATAAACAGGAATTATTAATCAGTACAGAAGAAGCGGAACCTTCTTATGTAATATCAGAGTCCTCCATAGCTAATATATATTCACAGAAGGACAGACAAAAAGTAAAAGCTTTATTCAAAAAACAGCACCTTTAGAATCCCAATGACTGGGGCACTCACCACTTCCTAGACCCAGACAGCAACAATGCAACTCTCTCCCTAGGAGTGATGTTTGCAGCAAAGTTGTAGGAAAATGGAAAGACTGCACCAGGTCACGTGGTGTGTCGGACAGGACTTCCCCTGCTATGAAAAAGGAGCTAAGCTATTTTTAGCTGCGCAACACACAAAACTAAAGTGAAACCTGTTTGTTCCAAGCCAAAAGCACAGTCTATGAGCCCAAAAACTCTCACATTAAAGCAGTAATAAATAACCCCTCGCTGTTCAAATAATTTCCCTGAAGGAGATATTAACCCTTGATCCTATCAAGGCATAAAGGAGCCACACTGCGACCCTGTACAAATGTTTATATATAAAATGGTCTTATCTCCAGGATCCATGCTGTGGAACAGGCACAGCCTCTCAAGTTTGACAGTCTTGCAGCTACGCTTCTGACATGGACTTGAGTGTGTAACAGCAAGCAGTGAAACTCGTCAACACTGATTGCTCAGGAGCTGTTAGGGTTCGCAGAAAAACTTTCCCTGCATCTCCAGACACTAACTTTCATCAATACTCTCACTGAGAGGATGATATGATTACTTAAAACTCCAGTCCTTTCTTGAAGGGAACATACCCATAAAAGGACTATCCAAATCTTCTGCCACCTCCTAAAGGCAAAGAATGACTGGGGGATAGGGGAAGTGGTAGGGATATTTAAGCCTTTTGCTGGGGTGTCTTTGCCTCCTCCTGGTGGCCAGGTGTTGTATTTACCAACAGTAAGGAATGAAGTCGAAGACTCTCCCTGCCTTATGAAAGGAAATTATTTAAGTAAAAGTTATTGCTGTTTCTCAGTGGTATACGCACATATGCTGCGAGGAGCAGTGTACCAGTATTTAAACAGCTATGACTACGGCGTGCAGCCAAAACACGGAAGCTCCACTAGCCAGGTGGTTGACACTATATGACTGAATATTGCTTTTGTATTGCCTATTAATTGAATATGGAAAATAAAATTAAAGTTTTCATTGAGTGCTCCTGACTATGGGATTTTTTTTTTGCACCAGTATTTAAACACCACCCCTGCCCACAGTGTAAGGAGTGGTTTGTGTTACACAAATTAAAAGCACAGTTCACCCAAAATGTTTCTACCCTTTAAATTATTCCCAATTATCCATTTTACCTACTGGAGTGTATTAAATGGTTTACAAGTAGCTCCTTTACCTAGTCTCAGCATTTGAAATGGCTGATTAAGCCTATGGTATCCCCCCCCTATTATGAACGTTTCTATACTGGAGTCTAGGCTATTGATAAAGCTAAGTAATCACAGCCAGCAGAAGAAACTACACTACCAGTGGGGTGCAGGATAGTTTAAGTAATGAAAGCTTTGGTTTTCCACAAATATAAGATAAGGAAGCAAGTGTATGTACACAAAGTGATAACATAATGAGACCTGATATTACTTTTAAGTTCAACCCATTGTAATGGGCTGCGGTTTAAAATCATAAAACCAGCTACTTGGTATACACAAAACTGAAAACGCAATTTCTCATACATTTTATACACTGCAGCTGGTATAACAAGTCATTGAAAATACTTAAATGGAAAAATAATTTTACAGTGTACTGTGCTTATTTTTCAAATTGAAATGCACCTATACACATTTGAATGTTCACTTTTCTATCCCTGTGACCTCATGATTTAGATAAAGCACAGATTTTTAAAGCACTTCCCAATTTACTTATATTATTGGCTTCCTTCTCTCTGTATCCTTTGTTGACAAGAATACCTAGGTATTTTCAGAGGCAGCAAAGCACTACTTGGAGCTAGCTGTTGATTGGTTGCTGCACATTTATGCCTCGTCACTGTCTCACCCAATGTTTTCAGCTAGCTCCTAGTAGTGCACTACTGCTCCTTCAACAAAAAATACAAAAAGGTAATTTGATAAGAGAAGTAAATAAGTAAATTAAAAAGATCTTTAAAATTGTATGTTTAATCTGAATCATGAAAAAAAATCATGATTTTTTGTCCCTTTAATTGATCAGATTTCAAGCAATGTGTTAGAGAAAATGTACCAAAGTGTATATTGTAGGTATGTAAAGCAGTAGTCAGCAGTATTAGAATGAACATAATCAAACTAATGCAAGATTAAAGGGATGTTTTAGCTGTCCTTCATTATAAAACCTTACATATAGTTAAACCCTCAGCAGATGTTTCTTACCTGCTTAGAATACCCGCCATATATAACAACATTGCCCTCTTGGGTGGTAGTCATGTGGCAACCAGATCTAGGTAAAGGGGCCGTTCCAGAGGGTGACAGCTTTGTCCATTTGAATGAGTCCAGATTAAAAGTGTACACATCATTGTAATAAATGTAATCCCTAGAACAGAACAGCACAGTTTGGAAAAATAAATCAGT
The DNA here is from genome assembly GCF_027579735.1 of Bombina bombina. Classification (NCBI taxonomy): domain Eukaryota; kingdom Metazoa; phylum Chordata; class Amphibia; order Anura; family Bombinatoridae; genus Bombina; species Bombina bombina. Next base: position 1,269,142,614 of record NC_069499.1, read on the forward strand.
AATCACAATTTGCAAATAGTTCAGGAATTGTAACCATTTATTAAAAGGTTTGGGTTATAGCTTGAGAGGCAGCACATACAGGAATAGGCTACAGTCCCCAACAGAAAAACAAACTTTATTTTTAAATTTATGCTTAACTGATAAATTTGTTTCTTTCGTGACACGGTGAGTCCACGGATCATCATAATTACTATTGGGAATATCACTCCTGACCAGCAGGAGGAGGCAAAGAGCACCACAGCCAAAGCTGTTAAATACCACTCCCCTTACCCACAACCCCCAGTCATTCGACCAAAGGGAAAGGAGAAAGGAAGTAATATAAGGTGCAGAGGTGCCTGAGGTTTAAATAAACATAAACTGTCTGAAAATACAGGGCGGGCCATGGATTCACTGTGTCAAGAAAGAAACAAATTTATCAGGTAAGCATAAATGTAATGTTCTTTCTAATGACACAGTGAGTCCACGGATCATCATAATTACTATTGGGAATCAATACCCAAGCTAGAGGACACAGATGATAAGGGAGGGACAAGACAGTTAGCCTAAACAGAAGGCACCACTGCTTGAAGAACCTTTCTCCCAAAAGAAGCCTCAGCTGAAGCAAAATAAACAAATTTGTAAAATTTTGAAAAAAGTGTGCAAAGACGACCAAGAAGCATCCTTGCCAATCTGCTCTACCAAAGCACCATTTTTGAAGGCGTGGAATGAGCCGTGATCTTCTCAGAAGGCTGCTGCTCAGCAGTCTCATACGCCAAGCGAATACTCCTCAACCAAAAAGAAAGAGAAGTAGCCATAGCTTTCTGATCCTTGCGTTTCCCAGAAAAAAAACGACAAACAAAACAAAAGACTATCGAAAGTCCTCAATAGTCTGCAAGAAGAAAATTTGGCGCATGTACCACATCTAGGTTGTGGAACAAACCCTCCTTATGAAAGGAAGGAAAAGGGTACAAATATTTCCTGACCAATAAATCTAAATTAAACCACTTTAGGAAGAAAACCTAACTTAGTACACAGAACTACCTTATCCGAAAAAAAGATACGATAAGGAGAAACATACTGTAACGCCTAGAGTTCAGAGATTCCCTAGCAGAAACAAAACCTTCCAAGATAACATCTTAATATCTAAGGAATGAATAGGCTCAAGCAGAGCCTGATGTAAAGCTATAAGAACAAGATGATAACTCCAAAGTGGAGCAACTAAATAAAACACAGGCCTGAAGCTGACCTAGGCCTGACAAAAGGATTGGACATCCAGCACGTCTGAGACCCCTGTAATGCAGAAAAGATTGGGATGATAACTAACCTCTGAGGATACTGACCAAAAACCCCTTCTCCAAAACTTCCTGGAGAAAGACAATTCCCAGGAATCCTGACCCTACCCCAAGAGAAACCCTTGGATTCACACCAAGAGGATATTTACGATAAATCTTATGGCCATTAGAGAAACCAACTCTCTCTCCTGTCTTAAACTTAAATAACACGTTAAAAGAGAGAAAAAACGGAGGGAAAAATATGCAAGACTGTTTCCTAAGAAGAAAAAACTTCATAAGCTTGGCAAACTATCAAAACAGCAGAACCAACTCCAGAAACCTCCCCCATTTTAGGGTTTACCTGGAAAACACCTCCGGACGGTGAACCACTCCCCAAAGAAAATCATCAGTCTGATCAAAAATACCAAATATTCACCCCCAAAAGAGGAAAACAGAAAGCCATTGAGAGTTGTCACAGAACAAATAAATCGCCTCCTATAAGACTAAGGAACACAGAGTCTTAGTAGATGATGTAAGTCATAGAGATAAAAAAGAATATTAAATGACAACTGAAGCCAAGCCATCAGAGGAAAATAACTCGCCCTCACCAGAAAAAGAGGAACGCAGACACTTCCAAGATTAAGAATCTGCATGCCTCCCAGGAATGTTCCCAAAAACACACACCCTGAGGCAGGTACTTCCCAAAGCCAGAACCGGAGGGAGACTCTTGTCTACTGACCTAGATCTATCCACTGAGACAGATCTAAAATTCTCCATTTTAGAGGAAAAAAAAGCAAACGAAATGATATCTCCAATTCCCTCCCAGCCATTAGGTTGCAAAACTACTAAGCTATCTACCGGACCACCAGAGATTGCTGATGGCCGGACAGAGAACAGCAGGGAGAACAAAAGGAAAAACTCCTAGACTACCTGGTCTCAGCTAGAAAGCTCTACTAGATAGGGAATCTATGAAAGACCCCAATAAATCCCCCTTGCAGATGGAGCAAAGGAATTCCTCTCCAGAACCATTTCCCAACCATAGGAAAGAAGACTGGACAAAGTCTCAAGAAAAAGAGTTTGCTCGCAGGAAGAAAACACCTGATCATTTAATATGATCCAGAATCTCCCTTGCAACATTCTGAGACCTAGGAGTCCTTCTAGGAAGACAAACCTCAGAAACCTGAGAAGATACCAATCATAGGAATAAACCATACACATAATAAAAGGTCTATGTTGGCAATGAACAGACCCTTCTTGAACCCAAGAAAAAACATAATTTATGCTTACCTGATAAATTCCTTTCTTCTGTTGTGTGATCAGTCCACGGGTCATCATTACTTCTGGGATATAACTCCTCCCCAACAGGAAATGCAAGAGGATTCACCCAGCAGAGCTGCATATAGCTCCTCCCCTCTACGTCACTCCCAGTCATTCGACCAAGAATCAACGAGAAAGGAGAAACCAAGGGTGAAGTGGTGACTGGAGTATAATTTAAAAGATATTTACCTGCCTTAAAAAACAGGGCGGGCCGTGGACTGATCACACAACAGAAGAAAGGAATTTATCAGGTAAGCATAAATTATGTTTTCTTCTGTTATGTGTGATCAGTCCACGGGTCATCATTACTTCTGGGATACCAATACCAAAGCAAAAGTACACGGATGACGGGAGGGATAGGCAGGTTCATTATACAGAAGGAACCACTGCCTGAAGAACCTTTCTCCCAAAAATAGCCTCAGAAGAAGCAAAAGTGTCAAATTTGTAAAATTTGGAAAAAGTATGAAGCGAAGACCAAGTTGCAGCCTTGCAAATCTGTTCAACAGAGGCCTCATTCTTAAAGGCCCAAGTGGAAGCCACAGCTCTAGTAGAATGAGCTGTAATTCTTTCAGGAGGCTGCTGTCCAGCAGTCTCATAGGCTAAACGAATTATGCTACGAAGCCAGAAGGAGAGAGAGGTAGCCGAAGCCTTATGACCTCTCCTCTGACCAGAGTACACGATAAACAGGGAAGACGTTTGTCGAAAATCCTTAGTTGCCTGCAAGTAGAACTTGAGGGCACGAACTACATCCAGATTGTGTAGAAGACGTTCCTTCTTTGAAGAAGGATTCGGGCACAGGGAAGGCACCACGATCTCTTGATTGATGTTCCTGTTAGTGACTACCTTAGGTAAGAACCCAGGTTTTGTACGCAGAACTACCTTATCTGAATGAAAAATCAAATAAGGAGAATCACAATGTAAAGCTGATAACTCAGAGACTCTCCGAGCCGAAGAAATAGCCATTAAAAATAACACTTTCCAAGATAACAACTTTATATCAATGGAATGAAGGGGTTCAAACGGAACTCCTTGTAGAACGTTAAGAACAAGGTTTAAACTCCATGGCGGAGCAACAGTTTTAAACACAGGCTTGATCCTAGCTAAAGCCTGACAAAAGGCCTGGACGTCTGGATTTTCTGACAGACGCCTGTGTAACAAGATGGACAGAGCTGAGATCTGTCCCTTTAATGAGCTAGCCGATAAACCCTTTTCTAAACCTTCTTGTAGAAAGGACAATATCCTAGGAATCCTAACCTTACTCCAGGAGTAACCTTTGGATTCGCACCAGTATAGGTATTTACGCCATATCTTGTGGTAAATCCTTCTGGTAACAGGCTTCCTAGCCTGTATCAGGGTATCAATAACCGACTCAGAAAGACCACGTTTTGATAAAATCAAGCGTTCAATTTCCAAGCAGTCAGCTTCAGAGAAGTTAGATTTTGATGTTTGAATGGACCCTGTATCAGAAGGTCCTGTCTTAGAGGTAGAGACCAAGGCGGACAGGATGACATGTCCACTAGATCTGCATACCAAGTCCTGCGTGGCCATGCAGGCGCTATTAGAATCACTGATGCTCTCTCCTGTTTGATTTTGGCAATCAATCGAGGAAGCAGCGTGAAGGGTGGAAACACATAAGCCATCCCGAAGTTCCAAGGTGCTGTCAAAGCATCTATCAGAACCGCTCCCGGATCCCTGGATCTGGACCCGTAGCGAGGAAGTTTGGCGTTCTGGCGAGACGCCATGAGATCTATCTCTGGTTTGCCCCAACGTCGAAGTATTTGGGCAAAGACCTCCGGATGAAGTTCCCACTCCCCCGGATGAAAAGTCTGGCGACTCAAGAAATCCGCCTCCCAGTTCTCCACTCCCGGGATGTGGATTGCTGACAGGTGGCAAGAGTGAGACTCTGCCCAGCGAATTATCTTTGATACTTCCATCATTGCTAGGGAGCTTCTTGTCCCTCCTTGATGGTTGATGTAAGCTACAGTCGTGATGTTGTCCGACTGAAACCTGATGAACCCCCGAGTTTTTAACTGGGGCCAAGCCAGAAGGGCATTGAGAACTGCTCTCAATTCCAGAATGTTTATTGGCAGGAGACTTTCCTCCTGATTCCATTATCCCTGAGCCTTCAGAGAATTCCAGACAGCGCCCCAACCTAGTAGGCTGGCGTCTGTTGTTACAATTGTCCAGTCCGGCCTGCTGAATGGCATCCCCCTGGACAGATGTGGCCGAGAAAGCCACCATAGAAGAGAGTTTCTGGTCTCTTGATCCAGATTCAGAGTAGGGGACAAGTCTGAGTAATCCCCATTCCACTGACTCAGCATGCACAATTGCAGCGGTCTGAGATGTAGACGTGCAAAGGGTACTATGTCCATTGCTGCTACCATTAAGCCGATCACCTCCATGCATTGAGCTACTGACGGGAGTTGAATGGAATGAAGGACACGGCATGCATTTAGAAGCTTTGTTAATCTGTCTTCTGTCAGATAAATCTTCATTTCTACAGAATCTATAAGAGTCCCCAAGAATGGAACTCTTGTGAGAGGAAAGAGAGAACTTTTCTTTTCGTTCACTTTCCATCCATGCGACCTTAGAAATGCCAGAACTAACTCTGTATGAGACTTGGCAGTTTGAAAGCTTGAAGCTTGTATCAGAATGTCGTCTAGGTACGGAGCTACCGAAATTCCTCGCGGTCTTAGTACCGCCAGAAGGGCACCCAGAACCTTTGTGAAGATTCTTGGAGCCGTAGCCAATCCGAATGGAAGAGCTACAAACTGGTAATGCCTGTCTAAGAAGGCAAACCTTAGATACCGGAAATGATCTTTGTGAATCGGTATGTGAAGGTAAGCATCCTTTAAATCCACTGTGGTCATGTACTGACCCTTTTGGATCATGGGTAAGATTGTCCGAATAGTTTCCATCTTGAACGATGGAACTCTTAGGAATTTGTTTAGGATCTTTAAATCCAAGATTGGCCTGAAAGTTCCCTCTTTTTTGGGAACCACAAACAGGTTTGAGTAAAACCCTTGTCCTTGTTCCGACCGCGGAACCGGATGGATCACTCCCATTAATAACAGATCTTGTACACAGCGTAGAAACGCTTCTTTCTTTATCTGGTTTGTTGACAACCTTGACAGATGAAATCTCCCTCTTGGGGGAGAGAATTTGAAGTCTAGAAGGTATCCCTGAGATATGATCTCTAGCGCCCAGGGATCCTGAACATCTCTTGCCCAAGCCTGGGCGAAGAGAGAGAGTCTGCCCCCCACTAGATCCGGTCCCGGATCGGGGGCCCTCGGTTCATGCTGTCTTTGGGGCAGCAGCAGGTTTCCTGGCCTGCTTGCCCTTGTTCCAGGACTGGTTAGGTTTCCAGCCTTGTCTGTAACGAGCAACAGCTCCTTCCTGTTTTGGTGCAGTGGAAGTTGGTGCTGCTCCTGCTTTGAAATTCCGAAAGGGACGAAAATTAGACTGTCTAGCCTTAGCTTTGGCTTTGTCTTGAGGCAGGGCGTGGCCCTTACCTCCTGTAATGTCAGCGATAATTTCTTTCAAACCGGGCCCAAATAAAGTTTGCCCCTTGAAAGGTATATTAAGTAATTTGGACTTAGAAGTTACATCAGCTGACCAGGATTTTAGCCACAGCGCCCTACGTGCCTGAATGGCGAATCCTGAGTTCTTAGCCGTAAGTTTGGTTAAATGTACTACGGCCTCCGAAATGAATGAATTAGCTAGTTTAAGGACTCTAAGCCTGTCCGTAATGTCGTCCAGCGTAGCTGAACTAAGGTTCTCTTCCAGAGACTCAATCCAAAATGCTGCCGCAGCCGTAATCGGCGCGATGCATGCAAGGGGTTGCAATATAAACCCTTGTTGAACAAACATTTTCTTAAGGTAACCCTCTAATTTTTTATCCATTGGATCTGAAAAAGCACAGCTATCCTCCACCGGGATAGTGGTACGCTTAGCTAAAGTAGAAACTGCTCCCTCCACCTTAGGGACCGTTTGCCATAAGTCCCGTGTGGTGGCGTCTATTGGAAACATCTTTCTAAATATTGGAGGGGGTGAGAACGGCACACCGGGTCTATCCCACTCCTTAGTAACAATTTCAGTTAGTCTCTTAGGTATAGGAAAAACGTCAGTACTCGCCGGTACCGCAAAGTATTTATCCAACCTACACAATTTCTCTGGTATTGCAACAGTGTTACAATCATTAAGAGCCGCTAAAACCTCCCCTAGTAATACACGGAGGTTCTCCAATTTAAATTTAAAATTTGAAATATCTGAATCCAATCTGTTTGGATCAGAACCGTCACCCACAGAATGAAGCTCTCCGTCCTCATGCTCTGCAAGCTGTGACGCAGTATCAGACATGGCCCTAGTATTATCAGCGCACTCTGTTCTCACCCCAGAGTGATCACGCTTGCCTCTTAGTTCTGGTAATTTAGCCAAAACTTCAGTCATAACAGTAGCCATATCTTGTAATGTTATCTGTAATGGCCGCCCAGATGTACTAGGCGCCACAATATCACGCACCTCCCGGGCGGGAGATGCAGGTACTGACACGTGAGGCGAGTTAGTCGGCATAACTCTCCCCTCGCTGTTTGGTGAAATTTGTTCAATTTGTACAGATTGGCTTTTATTTAAAGTAGCATCAATACAGTTAGTACATAAATTTCTATTGGGCTCCACCTTGGCATTGGAACAAATGACACAGGTATCTTCCTCTGAATCAGACATGTTTAACACACTAGCAATAAACTTGCAACTTGGTTATAATCTTATTTAACAAAAACGTACTGTGCCTCAAAGAAGCACTAAACGATTAAATGACAGTTGAAATAATGAACTGAAAAACAGTTATAGCATCAATCCTTAAAAACAACACAACTTTTAGCAAAGGTTTGTTCCCCTTAGTAACGTAACAATAATTAAATTTGAAACATAAAAATTACAGAGCAACGTTTTTAATCACAGTCAATATATAAGTCTCACAGCTCTGCTGAGAGAATCTACCTCCCTCCAAAGAAGTTTGAAGACCCCTGAGTTCTGTTAGAGATGAACCGGATCATGCAGGAAATACAAGAGTAACTGACTGGAAATTTTTGATGCGTAGCAAAGAGCGCCAAAAACGGCCCCTCCCCCTCACACACAGCAGTGAGAGAGAAACGAAACTGTCACAATTAAAACAAGCAACTGCCAAGTGGAAAAATAATGCCCAAACATTAATTCACTCAGTACCTCAGAAAATGTAAACGATTCTACATTCCAGCAAAAACGTTTAACATAATAAATACCTATTCAAAGGTTTAATGTACTTTTAACAGAGTAATTCCAGTGAAATACCATCCCCAGAATACTGAAGTGTAGAGTATACATACATTCATTATAACGGTATGGCAGGATTTTCTCATCAATTCCATTCAGAAAATAAAAACTGCTACATACCTCAATGCAGATTCATCTGCCCGCTGTCCCCTGATCTGAAGCTTTTACCTCCCTCAGATGGCCGAGAAACAGCAATATGATCTTAACTACTCCGGTTAAAATCATAGTAAAAACTCTGGTAGATTCTTCTTCAAACTCTGCCAGAGAGGCAATAACACGCTCCGGTGCTATTGTAAAATAACAAACTTTTGATTGAAGTTATAAAAACTAAGTATAATCACCATAGTCCTCTCACACATCCTATCTAGTCGTTGGGTGCAAGAGAATGACTGGGAGTGACGTAGAGGGGAGGAGCTATATGCAGCTCTGCTGGGTGAATCCTCTTGCATTTCCTGTTGGGGAGGAGTTATATCCCAGGAGTAATGATGACCCGTGGACTGATCACACATAACAGAAGAAATGGATACTACTTTGAAAGTCAAAATCTGAAGAACCTGAAGAAAAAACTTCTCGTTCCCGGTAAGCTAACAACCAGCACCTAAAGATGGGTTTGAACCCTGGACCTTCTGTTAGTAAGCCCAGTGAGCTAGCCACTAAGCTTCACAACATAACATTAGAACAATCACTCCAAGAAATTAAGATCTTGAACCAAGTTCAAGGAAAACCTCTCATCAAAACCAGACAGTAGATACTCAAGAATGAGAAATCTACCCACAGAAGGAAATCTTAAGAATAAACCAAGATTAATGGGTGACAAACCCTGCAGAAAAAGGAAAAGAAAAACTTTCTGTTGGCCCTACTATCTTGACATGTGGAAGAGCCAACCAAATCCAACAAAGTCTCATCCTTGAAAGGAAAACACCAGAAGCGTGGCATTGTAGAAACCTAAAATACTAAAACTGCCACTGCAGCTATAAACCTAGGCTGAACCACTGAGCCACAGGTAGGTTACTCCACTGACCAAGAAAACAGCCACAATACATTCTGTTTTGATAAGAAATAAAAAGAATTAAAAGGACACAAAGTGGGGGGCGTGCCCGGGCTCAGGCTGAAGATGGCCGCAAATCTGGGAGCTCTGGCTAAATAAATTGCATTCCGCCATGTAATTCCTACAATTTGATGCCATCCAGCACAGAATTGTGAAGTATCTGATAGAGAATAGTTTCCTGGCAATGGTGATACTTATTTTATGCAACTCCAGGGTCTCTTAGACCGGATCGCTGCAGATTAGTTCTTGGCGGGAATTTCTCAGCACCCCCCCCCCCCCGGGGAACCGGGTACAAGGAGATAACTTCCTAATCTCCATTCTCCTTTATACCATCTACAATATTGATTATGGAGGAGCTAATCGAAGCTGTACAGGGCTGGATGTCTGATTTTGACTGTATAATGCAGGCGAGATTTGACCGCCTTCAGTCCCACATGGCCCTTGCTCGCGCCGGGAGGGATCTACCTGAAAATGTGAAAGGGGCGAACACGGAGCTTCGTAAGCTAGAAGGAGACATATTGGATGCCAATTACTTGGACACCGCTACAAGTATTCAGGTATGCGCACAGTCGGGAGCTTGTGGAATCCCCCTGCCTGCCTTGGCTCCTACCCGGGGAGATGCGGCCAGCTCTCTGGGGCGGGACCGAGATGGGACACAGGCTGGACGGATGACAGGAGCTACTATGTCTGCCAAGCCCCAACTACCAACATCGGGTCTCTTTTACCTGCCTGGTTCAGGACAATTATTGCTGACTGAGGAGGGCTGTGGGATTATGGGGCCTCTGCCCGTGGTCCCGATGCCATCTGCAGGAGCCGCCTTCTGGCGGATATCATGGAGTCCTAATTCATATGCGAGGAGTGCCTTCCGGACCGGTGTCGGGTAATGGTACTCAGTTTCTGTTGATTTGTTCCCGCTCGCTCCTCAAACACTGAACTGTAGGTGTGTGCGGGTATGAACTTGCTCTAGCTGAAGTGTGGGTATTATGGCTCCGGAACTCTTTATTTGACCGACCCAAGCTTAAACTCAGGACATTTGAGGGCTCTGTGCCCGGACTGTTGGATGTGCCGATGGTGCAAACATATTAGTTGCTCAATTTAATACAGTCTAAGGTTTAGATAATCTACCAGTAATGTTATGTTCACTATTTTCCTAGAAAGTGCCTCATGGTTTGTTCAGCTACAGATATATACTCTGAGGCAGGTCTGGCCACTTGTGAGCAGTTTGGGGAAACTCAGGGTTGGTTAGTGGGACGCCACTTAACTCGCTCTAGGCTCTGTGGGGCCCCTATGGCTACTACCCCCTCTATAGTGGGATGCTACATAATTCATTCAAAGCGTGTGTGATTGCAGCTGCCCATCTGGCAATGTTCTTTATTTAAGCAGACATTCTATGTATTGTTGTCATGTATCTTGGCACTGCAACAGGATCAGTATCTCACACTTCATTAATGTGTTAGGTTATATGGAGCCCCTATAGCTGTTATCTTCTATATGTACCCCATAATTATTATAAACGCACGTGACCTGACAAGTGGCCGCTGCTCTTTAACTGAGGTAGGTCCTAATTGCAATGTAACTGTATATACTAATTTCTGGTACGTTTATTCATAAGTTTAATAGGGTCTTCTCTGTCCAGTACTGATAAGTATGCTGAACCTTACTAATAAGCTGCAACATAGAGGGCACCTACAAATGTAATCCTCTGCAGGTAGAAACAGGCTACATATATGTTCTTGTGCATTCTAGGGGGGCTCCTCCTATATGTTATATTGAGGAGTTATATGTTTAGTTTTATATACTGAAGACAGCTTTAGGCCTATTCATTCCTGAGCAGCAATGTATTCATTACAACTAGGCTGCACAATTATAATTGTTCTGTATGTTGGCTGTCCACTAGACATCAGCACATTATTTTGTATTATGGGGCCCGATAGTGGCCATATTAATAATTCCCCCCAATTTCCACCCCTCATCCCTATATGACACTAGTGGCCTGAGAGGGGCCACTGCCGTTTGAGTTGGGGTATTTCTTGTTTAAACCTAGTTTATTAAAATCCTGGGGGGTACCTATTACATTACGTAAATGGAAAAGGAGGTGCATTAAGCTGTCTGCACTGTCAACTGTAGGTATTTTGCAGCTGCGTGATGTAGGGCATTACATCTTATAGTTTTCCTGAGCTAGTCCTGATATGCCCACGACTTTAAATTTCTACATAGTATAAAGAATGTAACAGACCGTGGACCACATTTCTTGTTAATAGATGTGTCATTTCAAAGGTCTAGATGAGATTAGATGAAACTTGATTTGTAGTCCTACATAGATATAACAATCAGACTCATAAGTTTATATATCACTATGTATGGTAATACTTAAGATCTTATGTTTTGCCTTATTAGATTGACACACTGTACTGTGCATATTTATCTGTTATCTGTGTCTGTTCACCTCAATAAAAATTATAAAAAAAAACACAAAGGCCCTTGACTGGGTTCGAGCTCATGAACCTTCACCAGGCTACCACAACAGCCCTTAGCAGTCTAGCACAGCAAGTCTAAGCTGACAATGCATTGCTCTGAAAGAACAATTAAGCTCCAGCTTTTAAAAACAAAGCAATAGCACCTTGAATTGCAAACCTGAAAAGCGCGGCTAAACGCCCTTAAGAAACTCAAGGCGCTTCTCCTGTATTGACCTCGGAAGGATGAAGGCTTCGCCGGAGATCAAACCTGCACCTCTAGGGCTGCTACCTCAGCCACAATGCATTAGCATGCAGAGCTATCTGTCCTTAAATCTAAGAATTCTTAAGGAACTAGCTACCCTCCATAGGAGTCTAGGCTCGCTGGCCGCAGAAGAAAACCTTCTACGAAATGCACCATGCATTAAAATGGAGTCAGGCACAGAAAAATCCTTTAAAAGTACGGGAGACAGAGGGAAAAAAATCCCCAGGACCTCCTATTCCTGTGGAATCTCCATAGCACGACTAAAAACTCTTCCACCTAGGAAAGAAAATAATAGAAACTGAAACAGTTTACAAAACTTGCAAGGATTGACAACGGGAGTATCGGTGTCGTCCAGGTAGCTAAAAACCTCATTTAACAGTACACGAGGTGTGCAAGCATACATCTGAAGTGGTCCACTCCAGCATCAGATGAAGGAATTATACTGTCTAAATCTGAAGTTCCACCCCCAGAGAAACTACCGGCGTATCTTCCTCATCAGACCTATGAGAAAGAATCACCCAAATAGCAGCAGGCGAAACAGAAACCTTACAATCTGAATCTCTAATGTTCCACATGCAAATTTCGTTTAATATAGGAAAAGCAGATCATGCCACAAATACCACACAGATACCTGGGCAGAATAATCTGCCACAAATAACTCCCTAAGGAGATTGAAAGGAACCGCAGGGCACTGCATGTGACACCATGTAGGCTTGGGACCCTTAAGCAAAAAAACTGCGACATTGCCTAAACAGCAACTCCTGAGAGACATGGAGCTCAAAAAAATTAAATGAAAAACGGTTCTCCTAAAAATAGGAGAAAACAAATACAAGCAGACGTGAATCCAAAGGAATAGAATCACTCCCTCCATGGATAAAATCACAAACAAGCCCACCAAACCTTTTAAAAGCTGTGCTGTGACTTTAACTGAAATAATATTCAGCTTCAATTTACATGGCCCTGATTACATATCCCCTATAATAACATTCAGCCTCAAACATACATGGCTGATTGTAAATCTCCTGCATATTTATTCATAAACCCCAAGGGGGCAAAAAGTGCTAAACCACATCAGGGAGATAATAGGCTACGTTGCCACTGCAGGGACCAGAACCTGCAACCTAAAAACTGCGCATTTTAAAAAACACGCACTTCCAACCGACAAAGTTATACAATGAGCCCTTGCTGCGTATCCATAACTGAGCCACAGACAAACCATGAGGAAACAGAAACTCAAAGTACAATCATGAGAAAAAGTCACAATTCAATACACGGTCTGCTGTCATGAATCATAAAAAAAAGAGCCCTAATATTCCAAATTAACCCCTTCAGAACCAATAAAGGGTAAACCGTCTCTCAATGCCACTCTAAGTGCCTGCACCCTGCCATAATATATAACCTAGCTATATATACTGTCTGTCCCAAATAATGACTGCAGCTTAAAGTGCACTATTTCCCATCCTTAGAAGATAAATGGCACTTACCTGCATCTAGCCGTCCGGCAGCAGGACAGCTCACCTGGTTTGAGAGGCACCCTCCTCACATGGACCTGTGGAAAACAAAAAAAGACTGAATAAATCTACTCAGGCTTTTTAACAACAGGGCAGCAGCAACTGTTTGGGAGGCGCAGTGAGAATTATACCCCACAAGTTTCCAATGCTTAAAAGCCACCACTGCTCTACTGAAGAGACTGACATGGACTACGGCTAAACCCCCAAAAAAAAGATCAGCTCAAACTTGCTCTGCTTTAAAAATAAACTCTTGAATGAAGAATCAGCCACCTACTTTACCACCTCCTTGCAACTGATACAAGCAAAGAGAATGACTGGGGGTTGTGGGTAAGGGGAGTGGTATTTAACAGCTTTGGCTGTGGTGCTCTTTGCCTCCTCCTGCTGGTCAGGAGTGATATTCCCAATAGTAATTATGATGATCCGTGGACTCACTGTGTCATTAGAAAGAAAAATATTTTATTTATATTAAAATTACACACTAAACAGATCTTCATGTAAAATATTTATACAGGCACCATAAGTCACAAGAAGACACTGTATACACAGGTAATGCACACAGCAGTTACTGAATCTAAGCTGAAAAGCAATTTCTTCTTAAAAATCGTTTTATTGGAATGTTCTTTGTACAGACAATATTACACAGTGAATTACCAGATAGATCATTTTCCTCTTTCCTGGAGTTTATGTTGTCATCTTATTCATAAAATAAATTCACAGTATTTGGTTAAGTGACCAATTCATTAAAGGGATAGAAACATAGCAAAAATGCTTCTAGTTAAAATTATTACTGTTTTTCAGCGGCATACGCACATACAATGTGAAGGCCCGTGCTCCAGTATTGAAGCTCAAAGAGCTAGCGGTGGTGTAAATTGTGCAAAAGCTTAATTTGTGCCATACAAGCCACGGCCGACTCATTGAGAAGATGTGATGTTTCTACAGTGGTGCAAAGGCCCTCACAGCATATGTGCGTATGCTGCTAAGAAATAGTGGTAACTTTTACTAGATGCATATTTATTAATCAATCAATGCTAAAGTGTATTGCAAAAAATGCTTCTATTTTAAATTGAAATGCACCAATGCACATTTTACTTTTCACTTTTCTATCCTGTTAACTTTAGCGTTAAGGAGAATTTCAGTTCAAGATACATTTTTTTTTAAACTTTTAAAATAGGAGAAAACAATTCAGCACAGAAAGGGTCATCTTTGGCAGAAAAAAAGAACATTCATTGTAGTAGCAGTGGGCAGAATATAATGATGTTGATAAAGAAGTGCATTTTAGGTCCAAGGTAACAGCCCCTTTGGACTGAAGTTGGACAAAGCTAAATTTGAAAGGGACGGTCAACACTTAAATTGTTATTGTTTAAAAAGTTAGATAACACCTTTGCTACCCATTCCCCAGATTTGCACAACCAACATTGTTAAATTAATATACTTTATAACTTTTAAATCTCTGAATTTCTGCCTGTTTCTAATCCACTACAGACAGCCTCTTATAACATGCTTTTATATTTGCTTTTCCTAACAGAAGACTGCTAGTTCACGTGGGCCATATAGATAGCATTGTGTTAACGTCCATGCAGTTATTTAAGAGTTAGCACAACACAGTACTAAATGCAAGTCAATAGATAATAAAAAGTCATGTGATCAGGGGGCTGTCAGAAAATGCTTAGATGCAAGGTAATCACAGAGGTAAAAAGTGTAATTAAAGGGACAGTCAAGTCCAAAAAAAGCATTCATGATTCAAATAGGGCATGTTATTTTAAACAACTTTCCAATTCACTTTTATCACTAACTTTGCTCTCTTGGTATTATTATTTGAATGCTAAACCTAGGAGGTTCATATGCTAATTTCTTAGACCTTAAAGGGACAGTCAAGTATAAATTAAACTTTCATTATTCAGATAGGACTTTTAATTTTAATTGACTTTCCAATTTACTTTCATCATCAAATTTGCTTTTTTCTCTTGATTCTTAGTTTAAACTAAACATAGGTAGGCTCATGTGCTAATTTCTAAGCCTTTGAGGGCTGCCTCTTATCACATGCTTTTTAAATCTCTTTTCAACACAAAGAGACAGAAAGTACACGTGGGCTATATAGATAACACTGTGTTCAGGCACAGGGGGTTATTTAAGATCTAGCACAATACAATGCTAAATTTAAGACAATAGATAGTAAACAGTCACAGTCATGTGATCAGGGGGCTGGAAGAAGGTTCCTAGATATAAGGTAATCACAAAGGTAAAAAGTACATTAATATAACTGTGTTGGTTATGCAAAACTGGGGAATGAGTAATAAAGGGATTATCTATCTTTTAAAACAATAACAATTCTATGGTTGACTGTCCCTTTAAAGGCTGCCTCTAATCTGAATGTATTTTGACCACTAGATGGCATTAGTTCATGTGTTTCATATAGATAACATTGAGCTCATGCACGTGAAGTTACCCTGGAGTGAGCACTGATTGGATAAAATGCAAGTCTGTCAAAAGAACTGAAATAAGGGGACAGTTTGCAATAGTATAGATACAAGGTAATCAGAGAGGTAAAAAGTTAATTTCTATAACAGTGTTGGTTATGCAAAACTGGGGAATGGGTAATAAAGGGATTATCTTTCTTTTTAAACAACAGCATTTCTGGTGTTGATTGTCCCTTTAATATAACTGTGATGGTTATAAAAAAAAATGGGGAATGGGTAATAAAGGGATTATATTCTTAAAACAATAACAATTCTAGTGTAGACTGTCACTTGCAGCATCATTCATGTTTTCAGTAGATAAAGGGTTATTAAGAGAGCACTGCATTTATATGTCTGCTAGTGACAAATATATGTGCACATTAGCAATTAATTTTCTCACCTCGTGCTTTCATGGAAGCCCCCAAAAACTATGAGTTGTCTCTTGCTATAGACCATTCTGTGCCCACTTCTTCCAGATGGCCCACCTGTTGCCCTGTAGATGGAAAATATTTCTGCATGAAACAAAGAGGACCCTATTACCTTATAACAGTATGTAAAGGGCGAAACCCCAAATGCTAAATGATACAAACTCAGACTCTACAATTATGTAATAAAGAAGGCAAAAATATTTGTAACAATGTAACTGGTCTTTTTTATCACTGACATAACCACACAATCAATACGCATTCTTACAACCTTTATAAAGGCCAAACAGTATCATAATTTAGAATGTTACTGTAAATGTAAGGCGATTAAATGTCTAAAGTAACAAACTGCTTGATTTCTTTAGTATTAGGAGTTAAATACACAGTCCAAGACCCTCAAACATCGCATCATTGAGCAGCTCTAAAAGGATAAGTCAGGTCAGTGAGCCAATCAAGAACAGGCATATAAATACACATGGTCGATCACCAGCCCCCCCCCCCCCCCATGTGTATCTGCACTGAATTGGGGTATTGCAGGAACATATCTGTTTTGTAAGAGCATTTTATTTTTAAACCAATTAACTTCTTCAAACACACAGTCTTTATTTTTAGACTAGAATGTACCTTTGAAGTTTTATACGTTTTCTAGGAACACAATAATACAGTCTATTCCTCAGTCTCACTCAGCAGTATCTATTCAGATAACATTTATAACACTGATACACCACCCTTTACATTTTTGCTTCAAAGCTTTACTGACAACAGACCTTGTTTTTTTTCCCTTGGTATCTAGAGATTTGTACAGCAACGATGTAAGAGCTGTTGATTTTATCCTAGCAACCAAACTTCTTTCTAATGAAGATGGTTGCAAATGGGACAGGATGCACAAACATTGCATTAGGCAATGAAAAGTAAATATACCTGTATCCAAACCAACTAGGGATGTACCAAATAAGGATATTTTCTGGATTTATTTTATATTGGTTCCTTAAAGAGATATTGAACAATCTGTTTCATTGTTGTAATAAAAAAGTACTAAGCAGTGGGTTATACTTATAAGAAATCATTACAATATATATTTATCATTTTTAAATGATTTCAGCTTTTATTTATTTTTTAAACTTCAATTGTACAGGGTCCCTTACTTCCAGTCACAGGCCTACAAGGGGGCTGCGGTCTCTACAGGAAGGTTTACATAGCTTCGTATCAAATCTTCTAGATTCATTTTTGCTGGCTTACTAGTAAGTGAAAGCTAGATTCTGCCCAAGCTGCCTACATGCCTGCTCTTAATTTGCTGTGGGCAGTGGTTAAACTGAGAATTTCTAAGTGCTCATTTTGCAAAAAAACAAGCAAGTTGTTTGCTGTTCTTTACACAATCTATTTATTTTTATGTTTACTTAGATTTAGCATATTTGTTTTTAATAAAGGAGCACTGCTTAATATCCCTTTAATATAATCTAGCATGATAAGGTTGTCATTCAGACAAAGATATCTAAACCCTTTTCCTGTAGGCCAATATATGCTAACTATCCCTGACCACAATAAGTTCATAGTAATAACAGGTTATAGGGAAAAATAAAAATGTATGCTTAGCTGATAAATTAATTTCTTTCATGGTGGTGAGAGTCTAGAAGTTATTACTCCTGGGGATTCAACTCTTGGCCACAAGGAAGAAGCCAAGATACACCAAACTTCACAAATAGAAAGAGAAAAAGAGAGTAGAGAAGACCAAGCTGATTCAGTGCAATCTACACTACAGAAGCCTCCCTTTATGGAAAAAAAATACTTATACTTTATGACTGCATTAACCAGGAAGCTAAGTAACGACTGTAGCCTTCTGGCCCCTATGTGGACAAATGAAATGAACCATAAACATTAAAATTTCAAAGAAAAAATCTTTTCTTTCATGTAATTAGCAAGAGTCCATGAGCTAGTGACGTATGGGATATACATTCCTACCAGGAGGGGCAAAGTTTCCCAAACCTCAAAATGCCTATAAATACACCCCTCACCACACCCACAATTCAGTTTTACAAACTTTGCCTCCTATGGAGGTGGTGAAGTAAGTTTGTGCTAGATTCTACGTTGATATGCGCTCCGCAGCAAGTTGGAGCCCGGTTTTCCTCTCAGCGTGCAGTGAATGTCAGAGGGATGTGAGGAGAGTATTGCCTATTTGAATGCAGTGATCTCCTTCTATGGGGTCTATTTCATAGGTTCTCTGTTATCAGTCGTAGAGATTCATCTCTTACCTCCCTTTTCAGATCGACGATATACTCTTATTTATATACCATTACCTCTGCTGATTTTCGTTTCAGTACTGGTTTGGCTTTCTACAAACGTGTAGATGAGTGTCCTGGGGTAAGTAAATCTTATTTTCTGTGACACTCTAAGCTATGGTTGGGCACTTTATTTATAAAGTTCTAAATATATGTATTCAAACATTTATTTGCCTTGACTCAGAATGTTCAACATTCCTTATTTTCAGACAGTCAGTTTCATATTTGGGATAATGCGTTTGAATCAATCATTTTTTCTTACCTTAAAAATTTGACTTTTTTTCCCCTGTGGGCTGTTAGGCTCGCGGGGGCTGAAAATGCTTCATTTTATTGCGTCATTCTTGGCGCTGACTTTTTTGGCGCAAAAAATCTTTTCTGTTTCCGGCGTCATACGTGTCGCCGGAAGTTGCGTCATTTTTTGATGTCCTTTTGCGCCAAAAAATGTCGGCGTTCCGGATGTGGCGTCATTTTTGGCGCCAAAAAGCATTTAGGCGCCAAACAATGTGGGCGTATTATTTGGCGCCAAAAAATATGGGCGTCGCTTTTGTCTCCACATTATTTCAGTCTGATTTTTTCTTTGCTTCTGGTTACTAGAAGCTTGTTTATTGGCATTTTTTCCCATTCCTGAAACTGTCATTTAAGGAATTTGATCAATTTTGCTTTATATGTTGTTTTTTCTCTTACATATTGCAAGATGTCTCACGTTGCATCTGAGTCAGAAGATACTTCAGGAAAATTGCTGTCTAGTGCTGGAACTACCAAAGCTAAGTGTATCTGCTGTAAACTTTTGGTAGCTATTCCTCCGGCTGTTTGTATTAATTGTCATGACAAACTTGTTAAAGCAGATAATATTTCCTTTAGTAATGTACCATTGCCTGTTGCAGTTCCCTCAACATCTAAGGTGCAGAATGTTCCTGATAACATAAGAGATTTTGTTTCTGAATCCATCAAGAAGGCTATGTCTGTTATTTCTCCTTCTAGGAAACATAAAAAATCTTTTAAAACTTCTCTCTCTACAGATGAATTTTTAAATGAACATCATCATTCTGATTCTGATGACTCTTCTGGTTCAGAGGATTCTGTCTCAGAGATTGATGCTGATAAATCTTCATATTTATTTAAAATGGAATTTATTCGTTCTTTACTTAAAGAAGTACTAATTGCTTTAGAAATAGAGGATTCTGGTCCTCTTGATACTAATTCTAAACGTTTAGATAAGGTGTTTAAATCTCCTGTGGTTATTCCAGAAGTTTTTCCTGTTCCTAATGCTATTTCTGAAGTAATTTCCAGAGAATGGGATAAATTGGGTAATTCATTTACTCCTTCTAAACGTTTTAAGCAATTATATCCTGTGCCGTCTGACAGATTAGAATTTTGGGACAAAATCCCTAAAGTTGATGGGGCTATTTCTACCCTTGCTAAACGTACTACTATTCCTACGTCAGATGGTACTTCGTTTAAAGATCCTTTAGATAGGAAAATTGAATCCTTTCTAAGAAAAGCTTATCTGTGTTCAGGTAATCTTCTTAGACCTGCTATATCTTTGGCTGATGTTGCTGCAGCTTCAACTTTTTGGTTGGAGACTTTAGCGCAACAAGTAACAGATCATGATTCTCATAATATTATTATTCTTCTTCAGCATGCTAATAATTTTATCTGTGATGCCATTTTTGATATTATCAGAGTTGATGTCAGGTTTATGTCTCTAGCTATTTTAGCTAGAAGAGCTTTATGGCTTAAAACTTGGAATGCTGATATGGCTTCTAAATCAACTCTACTTTCCATTTCTTTCCAGGGTAACAAATTATTTGGTTCTCAGTTGGATTCCATTATCTCAACTGTTACTGGTGGGAAAGGAACTTTTTTACCACAGGATAAAAAATCTAAGGGTAAAAACAGGGCTAATAATCATTTTCGTTCCTTTCGTTTCAACAAAGAACAAAAGCCTGATCCTTCATCCTCAGGAGCAGTTTCAGTTTGGAAACCATCTCCAGTCTGGAATAAATCCAAGCCTTCTAGAAAGGCAAAGCCTGCTTCTAAGTCCACATGAAGGTGCGGCCCTCATTCCAGCTCAGCTGGTAGGGGGCAGGTTACGTTTTTTCAAATAAATTTGGATCAATTCTGTTCACAATCTTTGGATTCAGAACATTGTTTCAGAAGGGTACAGAATTGGTTTCAAGATGAGACCTCCTGCAAAGAGATTTTTTCTTTCCCGTGTCCCAGTAAATCCAGTGAAAGCTCAAGCATTTCTGAATTGTGTTTCAGATCTAGAGTTGGCTGGAGTAATTATGCCAGTTCCAGTTCTGGAACAGGGGATGGGGTTTTATTCAAATCTCTTCATTGTACCAAAGAAGGAGAATTCCTTCAGACCTGTTCTGGATCTAAAAATATTGAATCGTTATGTAAGGATACCAACGTTCAAAATGGTAACTGTAAGGACTATCTTGCCTTTTGTTCAGCAAGGGCATTATATGTCCACAATAGATTTACAGGATGCTTATCTGCATATTCCGATTCATCCAGATCATTATCAGTTCCTGAGATTCTCTTTTCTGGACAAGCATTACCAGTTTGTGGCTCTGCCGTTTGGCCTAGCTACAGCTCCAAGAATTTTTACAAAAGTTCTCGGTGCCCTTCTGTCTGTAATCAGAGAACAGGGTATTGTGGTATTTCCTTATTTGGACGATATCTTGGTACTTGCTCAGTCTTTACATTTAGCAGAATCTCATACGAATCGACTTGTGTTGTTTCTTCAAGATCATGGTTGGAGGATCAATTTACCAAAAAGTTAATTGATTCCTCAGACAAGGGTAACTTTTCTGGGTTTCCAGATAGATTCAGTGTCCATAACTCTGTCTTTGACAGACAAGAGACGTCTAAAATTGATTTCAGCTTGTCGAAACCTTCAGTCACAATCATTCCCTTCGGTAGCCTTATGCATGGAAATTCTAGGTCTTATGACTGCTGCATCGGACGCGATCCCCTTTGCTCGTTTTCACATGCGACCTCTTCAGCTCTGTATGCTGAATCAATGGTGCAGGGATTACACAAAGATATCTCAATTAATATCTTTAAAACCGATTGTACGACACTCTCTAACGTGGTGGACAGATCACCATCGTTTAATTCAGGGGGCTTCTTTTGTGCTTCCGACCTGGACTGTAATTTCAACAGATGCAAGTCTCACAGGTTGGGGAGCTGTGTGGGGATCTCTGACGGCACAAGGAGTTTGGGAATCTCAGGAGGTGAGATTACCGATCAATATTTTAGAACTCCGTGCAATTTTCAGAGCTCTTCAGTCTTGGCCTCTTCTGAAGAGAGAATCGTTCATTTGTTTTCAGACAGACAATGTCACAACTGTGGCATACATCAATCATCAAGGAGGGACTCACAGTCCTCTGGCTATGAAAGAAGTATCTCGAATTCTGGTTTGGGCGGAATCCAGCTCCTGTCTAATCTCTGCGGTTCATATCCCAGGTATAGACAATTGGTAAGCGGATTATCTCAGTCGCCAAACGTTACATCCGGGCGAATGGTCTCTTCACCCAGAGGTATTTCTTCAGATTGTTCAAATGTGGGGACTTCCAGAAATAGATCTGATGGCCTCTCATCTAAACAAGAAACTTCCCAGGTATCTGTCCAGATCCAGGGATCCTCAAGCGGAAGCGGTGGATGCATTGTCACTTCCTTGGAAGTATCATCCTGCCTATATCTTTCCGCCTCTAGTTCTTCTTCCAAGAGTAATCTCCAAGATTCTGAAGGAATGCTCGTTTGTTCTGCTGGTAGCTCCGGCATGGCCTCACAGGTTTTGGTATGCGGATCTTGTCCGGATGGCCTCTTGCCATCCGTGGACTCTTCCGTTACGACCAGACCTTCTGTCGCAAGGTCCTTTTTTCCATCAGGATCTCAAATCCTTAAATTTAAAGGTATGGAGATTGAACGCTTGATTCTTAGTCAAAGCGGTTTCTCTGACTCTGTGATTAATACTTTGTTACAGGCTCGTAAATCTGTATCCAGAGAGATATATTATAGAGTCTGGAAGACTTATATTTCTTGGTGTCTTTCTCATCATTTTTCTTGGCATTCTTTTAGAATTCCAAGAATTTTACAGTTTCTTCAGGATGGTTTAGATAAAGGTTTGTCCGCAAGTTCCTTGAAAGGACAAATCTCTGCTCTTTCTGTTCTTTTTCACAGAAAGATTGCTAATCTTCCTGATATTCATTGTTTTGTACAAGCTTTGGTTCGTATAAAACCTGTCATTAAGTCAATTTCTCCTCCTTGGAGTTTGAATTTGGTTCTAGGGGCTCTTCAAGCTCCTCCGTTTGAACCTATGCATTCATTGGACATTAAATTACTTTCTTGGAAAGTTTTGTTCCTTTTGGCAATCTCTTCTGCCAGAAGTGTTTCTGAATTATCTGCTCTTTCTTGTGAGTCTCCTTTTCTGATTTTTCATCAGGATAAGGCAGTGTTGCGAACTTCTTTTGAATTTTTACCTAAAGTTGTGAATTCCAACAACATTAGTAGAGAAATTGTGGTTCCTTCATTATGTCCTAATCCTAAGAATTCTAAGGAGAAATCGTTACATTCTTTGGATGTTGTTAGAGCTTTGAAATATTATATTGAAGCTTCTAAGTCTTTCCGAAAGACTTCTAGTTTATTTGTTATCTTTTCCGGTTCTAGAAAAGGCCAGACAGCTTCTGCCATTTCTTTGGCATCTTGGTTGAAATCTTTAATTCATCTTGCCTATGTTGAGTCGGGTAAAACTCCGCCTCAAAGGATTACAGCTCATTCTACTAGGTCAGTTTCTACTTCCTGGGCGTTTAGGAATGAAGCTTCGATTGATCAGATTTGCAAATCAGCAACTTGGTCCTCTTTGCATACTTTTACTAAATTCTACCATTTTTATGTATTTTCTTCTTCTGAAGCAGTTTTTGGTAGAAAAGTACTTCAGGCAGCGGTTTCAGTTTGAATCTTCTGCTTATGTTTTTCATTAAACTTTATTTTGGGTGTGGATTATTTTCAGCAGGAATTGGCTGTCTTTATTTTATCCCTCCCTCTCTAGTGACTCTTGCGTGGAAAGATCCACATCTTGGGTAATCATTATCCCATACGTCACTAGCTCATGGACTCTTGCTAATTACATGAAAGAAAACAATTTATGTAAGAACTTACCTGACAAATTAATTTCTTTCATATTAGCAAGAGTCCATGAGGCCCACCCTTTTTTGTGGTGGTTATGATTTTTGTATAAAGCACAATTATTCCAATTCCTTATTTTATATGCTTTCGCACTTTTTTATCACCCCACTTCTTGGCTATTCGTTAAACTGAATTGTGGGTGTGGTGAGGGGTGTATTTATAGGCATTTTGAGGTTTGGGAAACTTTGCCCCTCCTGGTAGGAATGTATATCCCATACGTCACTAGCTCATGGACTCTTGCTAATATGAAAGAAATGAATTTATCAGGTAAGTTCTTACATAAATTATGTTATCCTAAAAGAAAATAAGATAATGAATATCACAAAAAGGCAAACAAACCAGAGAATCTACTGGTTAAAATATTGTTAACAAAAAACACTTTCAAAATAAGCAGAATGCCTAAACCATTCATAGGTTTAAAGGAAGAGTTTGTAAAGCTCTTAAAACCACTAAGGTCCTCAAAAAGAGAAGATGTCTAACTATTAGCCTTACTGTGACTATATCTAGAACAAAGATCTGTCTTCTAACAAACGAGCAAATAAGTCCTTAATAAGTCCTTGACTAAAAATTTTTGTAAGAATTAAAGAATATTGAGTCAGTGTAAAAAGTCAAATAGGAACACTAGCCATCCAACCTAGGACTGCATAAACAGATCTGCATGATCAAGCTGGAGCAATCAGATAACTGATTAGCTATAGAAGTTGTTGTTTATTAGGTCTCTAAGTAGTAAACAAGTGAAGGAATAAAGGAAAGCTAGATGAAAAACCAAATAGCTACAGAAGCAATAGAAACTCTGAATATGTATCCCTGGCTCTGGCAGAACATCAGGAAAAGAGAGGTTTCAAACAAGATGCCATAAGATCAAAATTTGACATTTTCACCAACAGAAATCGTAAAATGAAGCAATCGACCTCACAAAAGTATACTTATGGGTTAACAGAGCAAGTAAAACACAAAGGATTGAATTCATTAATATAAAAAAAAAAAAAAAATAGAGGTCCCCTGCAAAAATCAAAATATGCTGCAGCATTATCGGACTTGAAAAAAAGACAAAGATATTTATTGGTAACCTTGCCTCCTGAGAAAACCAACCCTTTGCAATCTTCCTCAACTTCCAGGGCCCGATATTCAAACATAGCAAAACACAGCTAAAGGGATGTTATAATAGGCAAATGAGTTCCCAGACCTATGCACAACATTTGGGAACAATAGTAAGTTCCATGGAAAATCCACAAACAGAAAGTGTTTGTCTATAACGATAAAATTTAGGAACTGGTGGTGGTCCTGGAGGATAGGATTATGAAGGAAAAACAAAATTTATGCTTACCTGATAAATTCATTTCTCCTGTAGTGTGGTCAGTCCACGGGTCATCATTACTTCTGGGATATTATCTCCTCCCCTACAGGAAGTGCAAGAGGATTCACCCAGCAGAGCTGCTATATAGCTCCTCCCCTCTACGTCACCTCCAGTCATTCGACCAAAGGACCAACGAGAAAGGAGAAGCCCAAGGGTGTAGTGGTGACTGGAGTATAATCCAAAAAAATTCTTAGCCTGCCATAAAAAAACAGGGCGGGCCGTGGACTGACCACACTACAGGAGAAATGAATTTATCAGGTAAGCATAAATTTTGTTTTCTCCTGTTAAGTGTGGTCAGTCCACGGGTCATCATTACTTCTGGGATACCAATACCAAAGCAAAAGTACACGGATGACGGGAGGGACAGGCAGGCTCTTTATACGGAGGGAACCACTGCCTGAAGAACCTTTCTCCCAAAAACAGCCTCCGAAGAAGCAAGTGTCAAATTTGTAAAATTTGGAAAAAGTATGAAGAGAAGACCAAGTTGCAGCCTTGCAAATCTGTTCAACAGAAGCCTCATTCTTAAAGGCCCAAGTGGAAGCCACAGCTCTAGTAGAATGAGCTGTAATTCTTTCAGGAGGCTGCTGTCCAGCAGTCTCATAGGCTAATCGTATTACGCTACGAAGCCAAAAAGAGAGAGAGGTAGCCGAAGCTTTTTGACCTCTCCTCTGACCAGAATAAACGACAAACAGGGAAGACGTTTGACGAAAATCCTTAGTTGCCTGTAGATAAAATTTCAGGGCACGGACTACATCTAGATTGTGTAGCAGACGTTCCTTCTTCGAGGAAGGATTAGGACACAAAGATGGAACAACAATCTCTTGATTGATATTCCTGTTAGTGACCACCTTAGGTAGGAACCCAGGTTTAGTACGCAGAACTACCTTGTCTGAATGAAAAATCAGATAAGGAGAATCACAATGTAAGGCAGATAACTCAGAGACTCTTCGAGCCGAGGAAATAGCCGTTAAAAACAGAACTTTCCAAGATAACAACTTGATATCAATGGAATGAAGGGGTTCAAACGGAACACCCTGTAAAACATTAAGAACTAAGTTCAAACTCCATGGTGGAGCAACAGTTTTAAACACAGGCTTGATCCTAGCTAAAGCCTGACAAAAAGCTTGAACGTCCGGAACTTCTGACAGACGTTTGTGTAAAAGAATGGACAGAGCTGAAATCTGTCCCTTTAAAGAACTAGCGGATAACCCCTTTTCTAAACCTTCTTGTAGAAAAGACAATATCCTTGGAATCCTAACCTTACTCCATGAGTAACTCTTGGATTCGCACCAATATAAGTATTTACGCCATATTTTATGGTAAATCCTTCTGGTAACAGGCTTCCTAGCCTGTATTAAGGTATCAATAACTGGCTCAGAAAAACCACGTTTTGATAAAATCAAGCGTTCAATTTCCAAGCAGTCAGCTTCAGAGAAGTTAGATTTTGATGTTTGAATGGACCCTGGATCAGAAGGTCCTGTTTCAGAGGTAGAGACCAAGGCGGACAGGATGACATGTCCACTAGATCTGCATACCAAGTCCTGCGTGGCCATGCAGGTGCTATTAGAATCACTGATGCTCTCTCCTGTTTGATTCTGGCAATCAATCGAGGAAGCATCGGGAAGGGTGGAAACACATAAGCCATCCCGAAGGTCCAAGGTGCTGTCAAAGCATCTATCAGAACCGCTCCCGGATCCCTGGATCTGGACCCGTAGCGAGGAAGCTTGGCGTTCTGACGAGACGCCATGAGATCTATCTCTGGTTTGCCCCAACGTCGAAGTATCTGGGCAAAGACCTCCGGATGAAGTTCCCACTCCCCCGGATGAAAAGTCTGACGACTTAAAAAATCCGCCTCCCAGTTCTCCACTCCCGGGATGTGGATTGCAGACAGGTGGCAAGAGTGAGACTCTGCCCAGCGAATTATCTTTGATACCTCCATCATTGCTAGGGAGCTTCTTGTCCCTCCCTGATGGTTGATGTAAGCTACAGTCGTGATGTTGTCCGACTGAAACCTGATGAACCCCCGAGTTGTTAACTGGGGCCAAGCCAGAAGGGCATTGAGAACTGCTCTCAATTCCAGAATGTTTATTGGAAGGAGACTCTCCTCCTGATTCCATAGTCCCTGAGCCTTCAGAGAATTCCAGACAGCGCCCCAACCTAGTAGGCTGGCGTCTGTTGTTACAATTGTCCAGTCTGGCCTGCTGAATGGCATCCCCCTGGACAGGTGTGGCCGATAAAGCCACCATAGAAGAGAATTTCTGGTCTCTTGATTCAGATTCAGAGTGGGGGACAAATCTGAGTAATCCCCATTCCACTGACTTAGCATGCACAATTGCAGCGGTCTGAGATGTAGGCGTGCAAAAGGTACTATGTCCATTGCCGCTACCATTAAGCCGATCACCTCCATGCATTGAGCTACTGACGGGTGTTGAATGGAATGAAGGACACGGCATGCATTTTGAAGCTTTGTTAACCTGTCTTCTGTCAGGTAAATCTTCATTTCTACAGAATCTATCAGAGTCCCCAAGAAGGGAACTCTTGTGAGTGGAAAGAGAGAACTCTTCTTTTCGTTCACCTTCCATCCATGCGACCTTAGAAATGCCAGTACTAACTCTGTATGAGACTTGGCAGTTTGAAAGCTTTTATCAGAATGTCGTCTAGGTACGGAGCTACCGAAATTCCTCGCGGTCTTAGTACCGCCAGAAGAGTACCCAGAACCTTTGTGAAGATTCTTGGAGCCGTAGCCAATCCGAATGGAAGAGCTACAAACTGGTAATGCCTGTCTAGAAAGGCAAACCTTAGATACCGGTAATGATTTCTGTGAATCGGTATGTGAAGGTAAGCATCCTTTAAATCCACTGTGGTCATGTACTGACCCTCTTGGATCATGGGCAAAATTAGATTGGCCTGAAAGTTCCCTCTTTTTTGGGAACTACAAACAGATTTGAGTAAAACCCTTGTCCTTGTTCCGACCGCAGAACTGGATGGATCACTCCCATTAATAAAAGATCTTGTACGCAGCGTAGGAACGCTTCTTTCTTTATTTGGTTTGTTGACAACCTTGACAGATGAAATCTCCCTCTTGGGGGAGAGGATTTGAAGTCCAGAAGGTATCCCTGAGATATGATCTCTAACGCCCAGGGATCCTGAACATCTCTTGCCCAAGCCTGGGCGAAGAGAGAAAGTCTGCCCCCTACTAGATCCGGTCCCGGATCGGGGGCCCTCGATTCATGCTGTCTTAGGGGCAGCAGCAGGTTTCCTGGCCTGCTTGCCCTTGTTCCAGGACTGGTTAGGTTTCCAGCCTTGTCTGTAGCGAGCAACAGCTCCTTCCTGTTTTGGTGCAGAGGAAGTTGATGCTGTTCCTGCTTTGAAATTACGAAAGGAACGAAAATTAGACTGTCTAGCCCTAGGTTTGGCTTTGTCCTGAGGCAGGGCATGGCCTTTACCTCCTGTAATGTCAGCGATAATCTCTTTCAACCCGGGCCCGAATAAGGTCTGCCCTTTGAAAGGTATATTAAGCAATTTAGATTTAGAAGTAACATCAGCTGACCAGGATTTTAGCCACAGTGCTCTGCGTGCCTGAATGGCAAATCCGGAATTCTTAGCCGTAAGTTTAGTTAAATGTAGTACGGCATCTGAAATAAATGAATTAGCTAACTTAAGGGCTTTAAGTTTGAGTGTAATCTCATCTAGTGTAGATGATTCAAGTGTCTCTTCCAGAGACTCAAACCAAAATGCTGCTGCAGCCGTGACAGGCGCAATACATGCAAGAGGTTGCAATATAAAACCTTGTTGAACAAACATTTTCTTAAGGTAACCCTCTAATTTTTTATCCATTGGATCTGAAAAAGCACAGCTATCCTCCACCGGGATAGTGGTACGCTTAGCTAAAGTAGAAACTGCTCCCTCCACCTTAGGGACCGTTTGCCATAAGTCCCGTGTGGTGGCGTCTATTGGAAACATTTTTCTAAATATCGGAGGAGGTGAGAACGGCACACCGGGCCTATCCCACTCCTTAGTAACAATTTCAGTAAGTCTCTTAGGTATAGGAAAAACATCAGTACTCGCCGGTACCGCAAAATATTTATCCAACCTACACATTTTCTCTGGTATTGCAACTGTGTTACAATCATTCAGAGCCGCTAACACCTCCCCTAGTAATACACGGAGGTTTTCCAGCTTAAATTTAAAATTTGAAATATCTGAATCCAGTCTGTTTGGATCAGAACCGTCACCCACAGAATGAAGTTCTCCGTCCTCATGTTCTGCCACCTGTGACGCAGTGTCTGACATGGCCCTAATATTATCAGCGCACTGTGTTCTCACCCCAGAGTGATCACGCTTGCCTCTAAGTTCTGGTAATTTAGCCAAAACTTCAGTCATAACAGTAGCCATATCCTGTAATGTGATTTGAAATGGCCGCCCAGATGTACTCGGCGCTACAATATCACGCACCTCCCGAGCGGGAGATGCAGGTACTGACACGTGAGGCGAGTTAGTCGGCATAACTCTCCCCTCGTTGTTAGGTGAAATATGTTCAGTTTGTACAGATTGACTTTTATTTAAAGTAACATCAATACAATTAGTACATAAATTTCTATTGGGCTCCACTTTGGCATTAGCACATATAGCACATGTATCTTCCTCTGAATCAGACATGTTTAACACACTAGCAATAAACTAGCAACTTGGAAATGCTTTTCAAGTAATTTACAATAATATGAAAACGAACTGTGCCTATAAGAAGCACAGAAAAAAATTATGACAGTTGAAAATAAATAAGTTATAGCATCAAATCTTTGTAAGAAATATACAATTTTAGCAAAGGATTGTTCCCATTAGCAAAGGATAACTAACCCTGGCAGCAGAAAAAATACACAAATAAACGTTTTTTATCACAGTCAACTACAATCTTCACAGCTCTGCTGTGAATGATTACCTCCCTCAAAAAAAGCTTTGGAGATCCCTGAGTTCTGTAGAGATGAACCGGATCATGCAGGAAGAAAATGAACCTCTGACTGAGTTTTTTGATGCGTAGTAAAAGCGCCAAAAATGGCCCCTCCTCCTCACACATAACAGTGAGAGAGATCAGTAAACTGCTTTAATTTAAACAAAACTATTGCCAAGTGGAAAAAATAGTGCCCAAAACATTTTTTCACCCAGTACCTCAGAGAAATAAACGATTTTACATGCCAGCAAAAAAACGTTTAACCTCAATAAATTAATTGTTATTTAAAACCTATTGCAAGTCCCTGCAAATTAGGTTAAGTCTATGCATACAGTATAAATCCAGTGAAGTACCATTCCCCAGAATACTGAAGTGTAAAATATACATACATGACAGCCTGATACCAGCTACATCTACTGCATTTAAGGCTGAGTTTACATTATAACGGTATGGCAGGATTTTCTCATCAATTCCATGTCAGAAAATAATAAGCTGCTACATACCTCTTTGCAGATTAATCTGCCCGCTGTCCCCTGATCTGAAGTTTACCTCTCCTCAGATGGCCGAGAAACAGCAATATGATCTTAACTACTCCGGCTAAAATCATAGAAAAAACTCAGGTAGATTCTTCTTCAAATTCTACCAGAGAATGAATAACACACTCCGGTG